>NW_027171938.1:112500-177500 GCF_036898095.1 Palaemon carinicauda
AAATAAGGTAAAGTTGGAGATATTATTACAAATTGTTTAATCAAATCTTTATCATTTGTTAAGATACTTTTGACCTTCTTATCAAAATGAGAAAGCACACGTTCAGATAGATTTGATGTCAGTATTTACGGGGTTCCTTGCATGAACTGCATGTGTTTTTATCTCGGACAATCTGGGAAGGGACTGGACGCCAGAATTAAACAACACAAATATAGTGTGAGAACGGGACACATCTCGAATGCTTTGTTTTTACACATTAATAATTTTACTCACATGATTTATTGGGAGGGGGCAAAAGTTGTTTTATATTGTAATAATATAACTCGTAGGAATATAATTGAATCTACATTTATCAAATATCACAGTGACTTAATGAATGTAAGCCAGGGTATGTACAAACTGGACCCATTTGTTGTTAACGAGATTTGTAAGATTGTTTCTTTTTAATCTCCTGTTGAACTGTTCTGTATCTGCTGTACTAGTTTTAACTGGACTTTGAATACTTGTTTTCACTTTTTTTTTTTTTTTTTTTTTTTTTTTTTTACTTTGTTAGATGTTCTCTGTGTTTTTAGCATTATACCTCGAAAATGTGTTGAAATAACACGAAAGCGCTCGGTACGCCTTCATTTATTTTTCCTGTGGCCTTGCCTGGCTATATTGTCACGCGCTATTTAGTGACTTATAAGGATATATATATATATATATATATATATATATATATATATATATATATATATATATATATATATATATATATATATATATATATATATATATATATATATATATAATTATTGCCATATAAATGACTAGGTTTCAGAAGAACAGATACTTCAAACTTTTTTCTGTGTTACGGGCTTTGAACTTATGAGTTTTTACGCCGCGCCAGAGGAAGAAACTTTACACTCCTACTAAGCTATCAATATGTCTGATGACGACATTCAGAATTCATCAGTACAATTTGAATGTCTTTTGATAATCAATGACATATAAATGACTAGCATGAAGAAGAAAAGCAACTTGAAACCTACTTCACACTGGCGCTCCTGTCCGCTCTCGCTCGGACGCTCCAGGGACAGGGTTTAAACTTTTAAGTAATTACCTTAGTTTGAGGTAATTTGCATGGTTTCAAGGTAATTTTAAGATTCTAAGGTAATTTCGGGAGTAACTAGCTTCTAATTAAAGGAAATTGGAAAAGTTTTAAGGTAATCTAAGGTAAAAATTAGCAGCATCTAAGGTAATGGCTACATGTTCAAGTTTAAACCCTGCTATAGTCGAGTTGACCTTCTGCTTTAAAAAAAAAAAAAACATAAATGGATAATTTTAAAAAAAATACCATAAAAGGGAACATGTAAAAGATATGTTAACAATGAAAAGATATATGGCAGTGCCATAGCATCTGTACCATGGTCTTCCTCTGTCTTGGATTAGAGTTCTCTTGCTTCGGAGTACACTCGGGCACTCTTTTTCTATCTTATTTATCTTCCTCTTGGGCTTATAGCACCCAGCTTTTCCAACTAGGGTTGTAGCTTAGCAAGTAGTAATAATAATAATAATAATAATAATAATAATAATAATAATAATAATAATAATAATAATAATAATAATAATGATGATTTTGTGCTTCCAGATGATATTCTCAAAGAATTAGTAAACCAGGATTGCAGCAGCCTGGTGGTAGCGTCCTTGTCTGATGATTCCCAGACTGGGGTTCAAGTCCCGCTCAAATTCGTTAGTTCCTTTGGTTGGTGCAACCTCACCATCCTTGTGAGCTAATGTTGAGGGTTTTGAGGAAGCCTATAGATCTATCTGCTGAGTCATCAGCAGGCATTACCTGGCCCTCCTTGGTCCTAGCTTGGGTGGAGAGGGGTCTTGGGCGCTTATCATAAGTAATTATTATTATTATTATTACTATCTAAGCTACAACCCTAGTTGGAAAAGCAAGATGCTATAAGCCCAGGGGCTCCAACAGGGAAAAATAGCCCAGTGAGGAAAGGAAAAAAGGAAATAAATAAATGAAGAGAACAAATTAACAATAAATCATTCTAAAATAAGTAACAACGTCAAAACAGTTATGTCATATATAAACTATTAACAACATCAAAAACAAATATGTCATAAATAAACTATAAAAAGACTCATGTCCGCCTGGTCAACAAAAAAGCATTTGCTCCAACTTTGAACTTTTGAAGTTCTACTGATTCAACCACCCGATTAGGAAGATCATTCCACAACTTGGTAACAGCTGGAATAAAACTTCTAGAGTACTGCGTAGTATTGAGCCTCATGATGGAGAAGGCCTGGCTATTAGAATTAACTGCCTGCCTAGTATTACGAACAGGATAGAATTGTCCAGGGAGATCTGAATGTAAAGGATGGTCAGAGTTATGAAAAATCTTATGCAACATGCACAATGAACTAATTGAACGACGATGCCAGAGATTAATATCTAGATCAGGAATAAGAAATTTAATAGACCGTAAGTTTCTGTCCAACAAATTAAGATGAGAATCAGCAGCTGAAGACCAGACAGGAGAACAATACTCAAAACAAGGTAGAATGAAAGAATTAAAACACTTCTTCAGAATAGATTGATCACCGAAAATCTTGAAAGACTTTCTCAATAAGCCTATTTTTTGTGAAATTGAAGAAGACACAGACCTTATATGTTTCTCAAAAGTAAATTTACTGTCGAGAATCACACCTAAAATTTTGAAAGAGTCATACATATTTAAAGAAACATTATCAATACTGAGATCCGGATGTTGAGGAACCACCGTCCTTGACCTACTTACAATCATACTTTGAGTTTTGTTAGGATTCAACTTCATACCCCATAATTTGCACCATGCACTAATTCTAGCTAAATCTCTATTAAGGGATTCACCAATCCTAGATCTACATTCAGGGGATGGAATTGATGCAAAGAGAGTAGCATCATCTGCATATGCAACAAGCTTGTTTTCTAGGCCAAACCACATGTCATGTGTATATAGTATGAAAAGTAATGGGCCAAGAACACTACCCTGTGGAACACCGGATATCACATTCCTATAATCACTATGGTGCCCATCAACAACAACTCTTTGAGATCTATTACTTAAAAAATCAATAATAATGCTAAGAAACGACCCACCCACTCCCAACTGTTTCAGTTTGAAAACAAGGGCCTCATGATTAACACGGTCAAAGGCAGCACTAAAATCAAGGCCAATCATACGAACTTCCCGACCACAATCAAGGGATTTCTGTACAGCATTGGAGATTGTAAGAAGGGCATCACATGCTCCAAGGCCTTTACGAAAACCAAATTGCAAACTAGGGAGTAGATGATTACCTTCAGCAAACCTATTAAGACGTTTTGCCAGAAGACGTTCAAAAACTTTAGATAATATGGGAGTTATGGAAATTGGGCGGTAATCAGTGGGACTTGAGCTACCAAAAACACATTTACATAGAGGAGTAACATTACCAATTCTCCAACTAGTGCTAAAAGCTCCTCTTCTTGCTAACTTGCGCAAAATAACAGATAACTTTGGAGCTAAGAAATCTGCTGTCTTTATAAAAAACAAAGGAAAAATACCATTTGGGTCTACACCTCCATAAGCATCAAGGTCCATCAACAGAGCTTTAATCTCACGAGATCGAAAAGCTAAACTAGTTAGTTTAGCCTCAGGAAAACAGGAATGAGGAAGTTCAAGTTTTTCATTACTCTGTTTACTGTCAAAAACATCAGCCAAAAGGGTTGCCTTTTCCTTTGGACAGTGAGTGACTGAGCCATCTGGTTTAAGTAAAGGAGGAACTGTTGCATCTACACCAAAGAGTGCAGATTTAAGGGTAGACCACCATTTATGTTCCTGAGTTGTACCAGAAAGTGTTTCTTTTATGGTTAAATTGTACTCCTTTTCAGTAGAGGCATAAACTCTCTGAGCAAAAGCTCGAAGCTGAGTATAGTTGTTCCAGGTCAAATCTGATCTGTTACCCTTCCAAAGTTGATAGGCCTCCTGCTTCTCCAATAAAGCACGTCTACAATCATCATTGAACCACAAACTATAAAAATAGAAATAAAAAGAAAACTAGAGGAAGAGAAATAAGATAATAGTTTGCCCGAGTGAACCCTCAAGCAAGAGAACTCTTTAACATCTCTGCCATTAGGCCTACGGATTCTGCTGATGTGGCATAATTCTCAAGTGTCCAAAATTAAAATGAACGATTCTAATGTTTCTCAGCTTTCATCATTATCATGGCAGATGTGGTAACGTCCCTCACAGGTGAACATCAGACTGGGGTTTGAGTCCCGCTCAAACTCGTAGGTTTCTTTGGTCGCTGCAACCTCATCATCCTTGTGAGATAATGATGGGGGGTTTGGGGGAGCCTATTTGTCTAACTGCCGAGTCATCAGCAACCACTGCCTGGCTCTCCTTGGTCCTAGCTTGGGTGGAGAGGGGGCTTGAGCTCTCCCCATAATTATGTATATATGGTCAGTCTATGGGGCCTTTTCCTGCTTTGCCCCTGCCTTTCATAAGCGGCCTTTAAAACTTTAAATGCTATAAAGTATTCACAATTATAACAATACGTCAATCTATATATGAGGCACATTTATTATATTGGCACCATCTGTGTTAAGCAACTCTTCTAGGAGAAGAGCATTCTAAAATCAAACCATTATTCTCTAGTCTGGGGTAGTGCCATAGCCTCTGCACCCTGGGTCTCCTTCCATTGTCTTGGATTAGAGTTCTCTCGTTTGACTGTACACTCGTGCACACTATTCTATTTGTTTACTTATTTCCTTTCCTCACTGGGTTATTTAACCTGTTGGAGCCCTTGGGCTTTCAGCTAGGGCTGTAGCTAAGCAAGTAATAATAATAATAATAATAATAATAATAATAATAATAATAATAATAATAATAATAATAATAATAATAAAACATATAGTTACACTGTTTAACTGCTTCTTTAACTCGTTAAAGCTATTAGATGGGTAATTACATAACATTTCCTTCATTTAAAAGTAATATAGATATTTTTTAAACATAGTTAAAAAAAGCATAGGCTAATATTGGTTTATATGGAGTCTATAGCCAAACTATATCCTATATCCTAGATTTTAAGATACTAGATACTATCAGTTTATGGTGATAGTTTTAGTATTCTTAAGTAAATATTATTCATTTTATATCACACAGTTATATAAGTTATGGAAGATAATATTCCTAAAGGTATTAACTCATAAATTTGCTAAGATGGCTTTATAACGAAAAAACAGAAAAAAAAATTTGCTTTGGTGGTTAAATATATTATAGTCACCCCTAAATTGAGCTTTCTTGAAATAAAAAGTTGTATCGTTTTCTTTTCCCTCAGGCCGTTGATCTAGGGGTAGCTATCTTATACATTTCCCTTGTATATATCCCTTAAATGTTAAATTATACTCATACGAATATCTTCTGAACTCCTATTATAATTCAAATAATTTATTGGAATTATGGCTAAATATATCCTAAGCAAAATACAATAACTTTAGCTGATGGAAAGGCCATAGAACGCAGACTATGGTAGAGGTCTCTGATTGGTTGGAACAATTCTATAACAAGACGGACAATTTTGGGGAGAATTTTTAGAGGTTTCTGGGGACTTTAAGTGTGGGAATTTCCTTACGCCTGGTAATTCTAAAACACTAACTAAATACTCATTAATAATTCAGTCTTCAATAAGATTTATCATGAATGAGAATGACTTAGTTTTCCTTTGGTATGACATTCATTACAATTATAATTTGATTAATATATCTTTAAGAGCACAAACTGAAATTAAAACTTGAGTTCATCATTCAAAAACTAAATTTTACTGTTTTACAAATAACATAATTAAAATAAATACAGAATATATAATGATTATAGAAGATACAGGAGTGGGCTACATAGTACTGTATTTAGTAGGCTACAGATTTGTGTTAAAAATGCCTGGAGAAATCACTTCTGGTCTGGAGAACTTTTAGGGACCGTCTAGGGATGTTCTTGATAGTGTAAACAGTAGAAGAAGGTTTATTTCTGTCCCAGACACAGAGAGAGGAAGAAGGAGCTATAAGTCTTGTGATCCTACAAACATTGAAGGCTTTAATGGGTAAGGAGGGATGCATTTTCTCACTGTTGTTTTATTAATGAAAATACTGGAGATTCGAATATCTTGTAGGTACTGTATGTTTCCATGATTGATAGTAAACCATCGAATTTCTTTAAGGTTATTTTATTGGCGAAGAATTTTTATGAAAAGACATTTTCCAAATGCTCTTTTAGCATGTGGTGGTATATATGGTTAGTCTGTAGGGCATTGCCCTGCTTGATGTGGCAATGTCACTATCCTTTAACCCTGCCATTCATAAGCAGGGGTAAATTACTGAAAGGTTATTAGAAGATATTTTTTTCCAGATGTGGCTTTAATTTTTCAATTAACAATACGATGGTGTATAATTGTAGCTGTGTGGTTTGTGTTCCAATTGGGAACATTGTAATTGAAGTTACTATGAGAGTGAATGGGAATGTTACCAATGCCCATAGCCGTAGGCCTTGATTTTTTAATGGAAATCAAATGTCGGTAATAGCTACTTTCTATGGATTTTTTGTTTTCGTGATTATAATAGAGGTTTGTATCATCGGAAAGTCTGCTCAATGTTTAATTTGATAAAATAGAGAACTCTGTTTTAATCGCATGCTTTGATTTGATCTGGTGAGAAATTTTATTAGAGACTTTTTCACATTTTAAAAGTTGTGAATGTAATAGTGTAAGCTATTAGGAAAACTGTGTAATTTGTGCAAATTATTTGCATTACTAAAGTGTAAATAGGAAACGAGAGTTTCAGGTGATGTGTGTTGGAAAGTTATTCGATTGTTGACCAAAAATATAATTCAGTGAACAACTCAACATTCTCACAATCATTATTTTACTAATACACAAAATGAATTCTTTGTTATAACCGGTATATACATACTGTATAAATAATCTTATATCATTCATTTGAATACAAATGCATACAATCCTTGAGACAAATATATAAGCTAAAGTTATTTTGCTTTAATAAACAACCATTGTCTCACTTTACATTAGTTTGACAACTAACAGTATCAGCTACGCCTGCCAATTAGGCTACTCTCTCTCTCTCTCTCTCTCTCTCTCTCTCTCTCTCTCTCTCTCTCTCTCTCTCTCTCTCTCTCTCTCTCTCTCTCTCTCAACTAAATACTGGAAGGTAGTAAGCCTCAAATCCATTGCAATATTAAATACTCGGAAGTGTATATAAGGTAAAAATTATTGGTAAGTTTAGATTAAGTCGGCCTAATGTCAACTCAGCACATGCAATTACACAGAAGTGTTTGGTAGAATAAGAGGCTTAGTTTTGATTCTGTACCACCAATATATTGAAATCTAAGTTAAAAGAAATCAGGAAATTAGTGTGATAAAAGCTTAAGTAGGAACATGGCTTCTTATTTAGATTTTTAGAAATTATTCTTGTAAAAACCTTTATAGAGATGATTTACTTTGTATGCAACTCTTATGTTTGTTAAAGTTTTCTCATATTCCAATAATGGACGTATAATAACCTCATTAGCAATGACTAATTAACTATTACTGTAAGGTGGTGGGGGATCGTTGCATGTTTTTCGACCATCCAGACAGAAATGGTTTTTCTGCATATTTGTTCTTCGTCTAAGAGGACGGGCCTATTCGTTGTCAGTGAATTTTCAAAAAATCAGTTTTTAATCTGTAAATGGGAAGCCTTATTCAGTAATTAATACTAAGTCTTCCCTCAGTATCAAGGTAAAAAGTTGAATGTGTTTTTCATTAAATAATTTTGTTATTAAATTATGATTAGCTTTATTTGCAACAATATCTTTTTATGAAAAAATAAGTTTTCTTAATGATCCCCATCATCATTATTATTATCATTATTATTATTATTATTATTATTATTATTATTATTATTATTATTATTATTATTATTATTTTTATTAACTGCTAAGCTACAACTCTAGTGGGAAAAGCAGGATGCTATAATCCCAAGGGCCCCACCAGGGAAAATAGTCCAGTGAGGAAAGGAAACAATTGAAAATAAAATATTTAAAGAACAGTAACAACATTAAAATAAATATTTGCTAAATAAACTATAAAGACATTAACAAAAGAAGAGGAAGAGAAATAAGACAGAATAGTGTGCCCGAGTGTTTCCTCAAGCAAGAGAACTCTAACCCAAGACAGTAGAAGACCAGGGTACAGAGGCTATGACACTTCCCAAGACTAGAATAATTTTGGAGTGTCCTGCTCCTAGAGGAGCTGCTTACCATAGCTAAAGTGTCTCTTCTACCTTTACCAAGAGGAAAGTAGCCACTGAACAATTCCAGTGGAGTAGTTGACCCCTTAGGTGAAGAAGAATTGTTTGGCAATCTCAGTGTTGTCAGGGGTATGAGGACAGAGGAGAATCTGTAAAGAACAGGTCAGACTATTCAGTATATGTGTAGGCAAAGGGAAAGAACCGTAACCAGAGAGAAGGATTTAGTGTAGTACTGTGTGGCCAGTCAAAGGACCCCATAACTCTCTAGCGGTCGTTTTAACGGGCGGCTGAATGAATGAAATGGCGATGCTGTCTTTGATACTTTGTGGATTGGGCAATTCGAATCGATGGCGTGGCTGTAACTCTGTAATAAATACCAACATAAGTATTTTGACTTTAGTAGTGGTTATAAAGGATCAATTCTGTTTTGTAACCATGTTAAATGAGTGGAGATACTTCAACAATCATAATTTTAATCTAACGGCGTAACAAATTTTAATTGATTGTTTACATCTTAAATTGTGGTATAGCATGATTCAAAATTACTATATAGAATGATTCAAAATTACTATTTATGAACCGACTTCAAAAATACGTCTTTGTTAAATCATGCTTGTGTTTCCAGGAGACATAGGCAGTCTTGCATGAGTTGCTCAACTTGCTCATTATTATTATTATCATTATCATTATCATTATCATTATCATTATCATTATCATTATCATTATCATTATCATTATCATTATCATTATCATTATCATTATCATTATTATTATTATTATTATTATTATTATTATTGTTGTTGTTGTTGTTGTTGTTTTTGTTGTTACATATGTTAATAACCATGGCTTTTCCTAGAGTAATGCATAAATCTATTTAACCAACTACTGTGAATAGCTTGTCATGTAATTTGGCCCATACATGAACTTTACTTTCCATTTACTTTCCATTTACTTTACGGTCTGCTTTCATGGCCCGACAAAGTCAGTTTATCGTATACATATTCTAAGGTATTTTCCATAACACACAATTCATGTTTGTTGTCAAATGCTTTTTTTTTTAGCTTTTTTTTTAGCTTTTTTTTTTTTAGGTTTCGTATTTTTTCCTACAACTTTTAATATGTTGGTAACAACCGTAAGAAGTTATGACGAATTTCTTGTGTAATTCTGATTTTTATGAGAAAATATATTTAGGAAAGCATTTATTGATACGATTTATTGTCTATTAAGCTCCAATCAATGATGTCTTATCATTCAGTAAACTCTTAGTGTAATTAAAGAGAGAGAGAGGGGGGTGGGGGGGGGGAAATTTCCTTGTCTGTTTTTCGACCAGCCAGACAAAAGTGGTATTCTAAATATTTGCATTTTGTTACGAGGACAGGACTGCTGGTTGTCTGTGAAGTTTTAAAGAAAATCAGTTTTCTATATGAAAATAGGAAGTCTTATTTTCGTCTGATACAAAGGGAATAAGTTAATTTTATCCTACATTTATCAATTTTCAATTACTATATAAGGAGTTTTATATGGACATTTCCGGCATTAATATCCTGTTGATGATTGCTTAAAACGTCAATACTATCTGACCATTAGTGGACTAAAACTTTATTCGAAGGCCCAAAAATTTATATGTAACTTGTATCGATTTTTGTCATTGTTTTTGGTTGTGGCAAGATGAGAGAGTTTAATAAAAAAAAATATATTTTGATATAAAGGTATTTTCTGTATAAAGAAATGTGTTGTTTTAACTGATCTAGAATAACCAACCACAAAAATGTTTGACCTGTCTGGAGGTGGTTATAATGGACAATGCTTCTGTTGAGTTCTAATCCTGAAAGACTTTTTTTGAGATGTTATAATAGTTATAAATGTTAATCCATCTTTACGTACAAATTTGACAGCGTGCAGATACTGGGGTACGTTATGAACTGAATGTTCACATTTGGCAATGTGGTACAAAACTAATAAAAAAAAATGTTCTTATCTGAGTATTGGTTCCACAATAATGGAATTCTATAGTACGTGTCTATGCTGAATCACATATTTGTGGTTATACATTATGTTGGCGATCTCAGATGTGTTGCTCATCTTGCAATAATCATGGTTTTATCTAGAACCTATTCAAAAATTGCCTTTGTTTATAATAATCCTTTTGTTTGTGGTCCAGAGTGTGGTCTAGCCCGTACTGATGATTATAAATGTCCTCTTGTTTAGTTTGGTCAATAAGTGAATTTTCAATACTTTTCGTTTTGGTTATGAAACTGAAGTACAATTTACCTTTAGTACATATTCCTGTTTTATGTTCATTGGGATATTTACTATTATTTTTCAGATGTTGGTTGCAAATTCGTAGTATGTTAGCAAGAACTTCTTACCTAATTCAGATGGGTTTTCACCTGGGTATTGGGTAGACATCTATGGACCACACCAGGTAAGATTGAAGCCACACTATGATCGTTAATTGGAATTCCTATTGTTAGATAACAAAATCCATACCCCAGTTGAGTCATTATTCCATTAACATGGAATTGAAAGTAAGCACGGCGAGTTTTTTTTTTCTTTTTTAATGGTTAAATCTCTATTTTTGCTTTTTCATATCTTAAGCACAAAATGTCTTCAAATACATCATCCTCACCATCTCCTCCTAAATCTATTGACGGAAAGGGCCTCGGTTAGATTTCGTCAGTCATCTCTTATTTTGAGCTTTTATTTCAATACTTCTCCATTCATCATCTACTTCACATCCCTGACTGGTGAACGCAAGTCTGGTATTCGAGTCCCGCTTAAACTCGTTAGTTTCCTTGGTCGCTGCAACCTCACCATTCTTGTGAGCTAAGGATGGGGGTTTGGGGGAGCCTATAGGTCTATCTGCTGAGTCAGCAGCCATTGCCGGGTCCTCTTTGGTCCCAGCTTGGGTGGAGAGGGGGCTTGGGCGGAGAGGGGGCTTGGGCGCTGATCATATGTTTATATGGTCAGTCTCAAGGGAATTGTCCTGCACAATATGGCAATGTTACTGTCCCTTGCCCCTGCTATTCATGGGTGACCTTTAGACCCATGTAGGCCTGGGTCTTCCAACTCATCTAGTGCCTTGTGGAGCCCAGGTAAACTTTTGGTGAACTAATCTCTCTTGGGGAGATCATGATGAGGGGTAGATGGAGAGGGTTTGGGCATGGTCTTCAGAGACATCAGGGAAATATAATTTGCTTCATATCTTTGTTAAAGAGAGTTCATTTGTAGTAACGCTGTTTATTGATTCAAATCATAAGTGACATAAGATCAGAGTTAAATTCTGTGATGTATTATAAAGCATAGAGAAACCACGGCAAAGGGTGGAAATTTCTACTTTAGTTATACTTATTGCTTTTGAAAGCTCAGGGAAATTGTGCATCGGGAATTGTGTTATTCAGAGGATAGGGAAAAGTTATGTTTTTGAATGACGTAGAAATTTGTAAAGAATGCATTAGGAGCGTTGAACCGTCATCAAAGCTTCATCCAAGGATTCAAATGTTTTGAAAGAGAATCGATCCTAGATTACAATTCCAATGACTCGACTTTTCGGTCAATGACACTGGGAAAAGATTCAGTTATTTTGTTGATCTTGCTAAGCAGGTGACTTTGACGGCTGCTTTTCCGATCCCATACAACAAGGGAACCCTACTCTCTACAGTCATTTTATGTTGTTCGTTCAGAGTATTCAACATTTCATATCACATATTTTTCATTTACTGTGAATAATGAATTAAAATGTCCGCTGGACACTGTGAATGTGCAAGCCAATATTCTAAATCACGTCTGTGACGATATTATTGAAATGGAATTTAGATATTTTTCGGTTTCATCATCATCATCTCCTACGTCTATTGACGCAAGGGACATCAGTTATTTTTTTGCCATTCATCTCTATGTTGAGCTTTTAATTCAATACTTCTCCATTCATCATCTCCTACCTCACGCTTCATAGTCCTCACCCATGTAGGTCTGGGTCTTCCAACTCTTCTAGTGTCTTGTGGAGCCTAGCTGAACGTTTGGTAAACTAATCCCTCTTGGGGAGTGCGAAGAGCATGCCCGAACTATCTCCATCGGGATACGACCCTTTCGTCTAAAGCACTTTCGTCTAAAGAACTTTCGTCTAAAGCACTTTCGTCTAAAGGCACTTTAGTCTAAAAGCACTTTGGTCTAAAAGCACTTTAGTCTAAAAGCACTTTCGTCTAAAAGCACTTTAGTCTAAAAGCATATTCGGCTAAATAATTTTTTTGGAATTTCCTTTTACCTAATGACTAATTTGGCATAAAGGAATTTCGGGTAACAACCATTCTTCCTCGTTAAGTTTTTTTGGTATAAATACTTTCTTGGTTATTTAGTTTCAGCGTGAACCCCCAAAATGGAAACTACGTTAAAACCATGCGAGGAAAAGATAAACTATGTTACAACGGTTATTATTACACGAGGAATAACGCAACCAAAACAGTTTCTTATTGGCGATGTGAAGATCGGATGTGTCCCGGTTGCCTTATTTTAGGTAGAAATCGTGAAGTTATGAAAACCTCAGATCATAACCACGCTGGTGGTGCTGAAAAAGAGTATGCGTTGCAAGCAAAAAACAAAATTACAGAAAAGGCTAGTACAGCATCTGAAACACCGGCAGCAATTATATCTGAAGTGATTAGTCAGCTTTCTTTATTTTGTCGGAAAGTTAATGCTCTGGCCTTTCTGCCTATTGATGATGTACCGAGAGGAATGCAATGTTTAAAACAAGAAGTACCAGAAAATGCATTGCCGTTTATTGAATACATAGACAATACTTTTGTAAACGGGATGCAAAGACGAAATGGAAGACGGTCCAAGCCATTATTTTCAGTACATGAATGAAATGTGTATGAACTTAAACTCGCAGGTAACGCTCGTACGATAAATTCAGTTGAAGCATGACATAGACGATTTGGTGTATTAGTTCGATCTCATTCAAATTTATATAATGTTCTGGATGCTCTAAGAAGAGAAGAACAAGTCGTCAAAACAAGAATATCTCAACTTACCATAGGAGCAAACCCAAAGAAACCAAATACCAAAGTAGCAAGAAGAGAGCAAAGAATTTACAATGTTGTTGCTGATTACCAGAATCGTTTATTGGAAGATTACCTCAGAAGCATTGCACATAATTTGAGTTCTTTTTAAATACTGTCTCTTATTTACATTTTTATAAATTTTTACTTGTTTTTATTTCGCAATTTTTTGTATTGCATTATAAGTATTTTTAATTACTTTTCTTATCATAGTTAAGATTTTATCTTTAACCAATTTTTTGTATTGCAATTAGTATTTTTAATGACTTTTCTTGTAATAGTTAAGATTTTATCTTTAATCATATGAATTTATATCTTAATAAAACATTTTTATTACTCTTGACTTGTTATCATTTTACCTTTTTATGCATTTTATGTATTTTAGACCAAAGTGCTTTTAGACGAAAGCGCTTTTAGACGAAAGTGCTTTTAGACCAAAGTGCCTTTAGACCAAAGAGCTTTTAGACGAAAGTGCCTTTAAACCAAAGTCCTTTTAGACAAAAGTGCTTTAGACGAAAGTGCTTTAGACGAAAAGTCCTAGACCCCTCACATACCCCTTAGTGACCCCGTCCCCCTCTGCGCTGTATAAATAAATACCGTCAATTATGTTTTTTTACATTTTCCTTCAAAATATATCACAGTTCGTCGTGATTAACTTTATGAAATAACATGAGTTGGAGGGAAAAGTATTGCACTAGTATACTAGGTTTACAAAATTCTTCAGCCCAGCGAAACAAAAGCAATGACCTCATCATTGATTCATTTTATGAATGAATATTAAATTTTTACCTCCGATATAAAAAAGCTTTGTAATTTTCTAAGAATCTTGAAGAGTCGATTCATTAATCACCTGGATAAAACACCCCAATTTTACTAATTCATACATTTTAGTTTTGGATTTAATATGTCAACGAAAATCTCTTTTGATTTAAACACTCGACTGCTTCAACTTACTTAAACAGTTGTTTCTAATTTATCCTGTATTACACGGAAAATCCTCGGTGCACTGGGGGACCTACAAGATTTGTTTGTTGTGAATATTCTCAATTACTAAGAATATCATATTGCGTAATCTCCGTTGATTGTTAGATTTTAAGAATTTCAAAAAGTCTTCATCTTCTTTTGAAAGCCTTAATATCACCTGCTCTTTGGATGTAGATTGCGTACTTGGTATATAAACTTGAGAACGCATATTTGAAAGCTCAACAACTCATAAATATTCTTGTGCACATGATTTGTTACCTGCACGATGTATAATAATTATCTTATTTGTGTTGGACGTCCAGTTATGATAATTTGATGAGTCTCGTGCAATATCTTCAATTTATTCTAAGGTTAATAGGCAAGGCAGTGTTCTTTAATCAGTAGTGTGTTTTTAATCTTTCTCCTCTGTTTATTATGATCTGTTGTAGTAGATAGTTAGTGTAGACGATCCTGACAACAACTCAGTTAATCCAAGTTTCTTAGCAATGCCCTTCCAGATATTTCTGTACGAAAGCATTATTTCTAAGGTGATTTCCACTGAGAGATAAGTTACAGTCTAGTGATACACCTATGTAACGCACTCTACTGAATAGCTAAGCCAAGATGCCATTAAGCATAAAATTTATTAATATGTCACCGAAGTTTTAAAGGTTTTAAGGCCAGTCATGCATGGCAACGGAAAGTGACAATGTCTTGTTATATAATCTCACTCTCTCTCTCTCTCTCTCTCTCTCTCTCTCTCTCTCTCTCTCTCTCTCTCTCTCTCTCTCTCTCTCTCTCTCTCAATGAGAAGAACGATCATCGAATTCTGAGAAACATTTGAGATTCATTCAATCCCCAAATTCATCCCCAAATAGTTTAACTCAAAATGTATTTGCATTTAATCACAAATCCTGTAAGCATATGACAGTGTGGACGCACTGTCTCAACCCCTCCCCCCCCCCCCCCGATCAAGACGTGCAAAACATGCGTTTACGAAATTTACTTTTGAATATAAAATGGAAACATAATTATATTTTGATTTCTAACCCGTAGAAATTTTATCGAAAATATACTTAATGTGGTGAAATTGTCATTAACTACGTTTTTCTTCGTTCTGTTATTAACTGGGGCCTCACCTCTAACTCCCAGCACCCTATTACTACCTCCGCCAACGAAGTTGGAAGGAGGTTATGTTTTACCCCCATGTTTGTGTGTGTGTGTGTGTGTGTGTGTTTGTGAACAGCTTCATGGCCACAATTTTCATCGTAGAGTAATGAAACTTTCAGGGATTAACTGTTATGTAAAAAGATGGAAATAATTAAATTTTGGAAGGTCAAAGGTCAAGCAAAATGTTCAATTCCCGTCATCAGCCATAAGTTTGGACATCGTTGCCACAGAGACTTTAAAACTTGGTTCATATTTGGGTTTATGAAAATCCACTCTAATACATGTTAAGGTCAAAGGTTGAGAAATAAGCTACCGTGACGGAGTTCTGCGCTCTACTGAGTGCCCCTCTAGTTAGTTGTGCTTTAACGACTACGTAACACATGATCACGTAAGAGTGGGGAAAGTTGGTTTTAGTGCACTCCACGTGGTGTACTGTAGGCATTACTAAACAGACTTTAAAATATCACGTTGGCGCTTAGCTAAACCCACCTTTTAACTTCCTACTCTATCATCATCCCTATTTTCCAATCTCCTTCAGCCTTTGTCTCATTCAGCTTTTACCTTTCAGCTTTTACCTTTCTGTTTTTACCTTTTAGTTTTTACCTTTCAGTGTTTACCTTTCTGTTTTTACCTTTTAGTTTTTACCTTTCAGTTTTTACCTCGGAATATAACTTTCGTTTTCTCACATTTACTCAGATTTGAAGGGCCATCTCGGCCTGAGAACAGGGCCGTAAATCCCAAATTCAAAAGATGAGAGAGAGAGAGAGAGAGAGAGAGAGAGAGAGACCTGTCGAAATGAACCCTGTAAATGTTCCTTTTTTATTCGAGTAAGGAGCTGACTGACTGATATAAACTTAATCACTTTGCGAAGGTATTTTTGGTATTTTTGCAAGTTGATCCGGGGAACCAATGTTTACCTAATTCTTATTTTTCTTTGCTAAGACAAGGCAGAGATGATGATTGTCGATTCTTTTAGTGTTTTCTTTTTCTTTAGGGTAAACTATATTCAGTGAACTTCCATAACACGTTGAACATTATCCCATTTTTTTTATATATGAAATTCGTCTGAGAAAACTACCGTAACAACCAATCACGGCTGATTACGATATTATTATTATTATTATTATTATTATTATTATTATTATTATTATTATTATTATTTCTTACTAAGCTACAACCCTAGTTGGAAAAGCAGGATGCTATAAGCCCAAACGCTCCAACAGGGAAAATAGCCCAGTGAGGAGAAGTTTAAGAACAACAATAATATCAAAATCAATCTTCCCTATATAAACTATAAAAACTTGAAAATAACAAGAGGATAAAAACTTCAAAATAACTATAAGAAGAGAAACAGGACAGAATAGCTTTAATAGAAAATGCATAAACAAGAATGAAAATGATAGGCTTTGTGAGTTTTACAAAGAAACAAATAATACAACAGAACATTTGTTTAGCTGTGAAGAGTCACGAAAATAAGCTTTAGCATAGTGTTAAGGAAATTAGTTTTGCCAACTAAAGAACTTGTCCCATATATTAGTTGATGATGAAAATGCTAGAGATCACATTGCCTTACACCTTGTGACTTTAATCAGTGTTGAGGATTGAGCAACGAGGAACATGGAAGTTGGTTGTTGTAGTAAATTTAGAAGTAGTGAATATGTTGAGTCAACTGAAAAGGAACCTTGAGTTTATTTGGGGGGAAAATGAGTTTCTTTATACATTTGTTTCCCTTTTATTTGTGATAAATAGTTAAATACTAAAGCTCTCTCTCGCTTTCTCTCTCTCTTAATACTATAAATGTTGTTGTATATGAGATGATTGTATTAATAAATAAAATTACTAGAATATTAATTCATTTCCTTTTTTTTTAGAGGTTGGACACAGTCGTCAAGATGATGATGATCTTTCTAAGCAGTATCTCAAATGCCCTTCTAAAGACCACAAGACTCTATGCGAAGATAATCATCATCATCATCATTGTGCAGGTGTTCCCATATCCCAAAGAGATGGGCAATCATGGCTCTCCATTCCCTTCTCTCTTTTCGACTCTCCTCTGCAGCAACCGAGCTGCAGATATACACTGCAATAATAATAGGTATGTGGTTAACTAAATAGGATATTTTTTTTAGTATGTGAGAACATTTAAAGTGGAACAATGCTGCTTTTCACGCTGTTTAAATATCATTGAATCTTTAAATAACTTTTTATTCCCGTATTCTGTGCTCTTCCTACCAATAGGATACATCCATTTGCTTATAGTATAAAAGATGTTATTCCAACTTCATCCAGGCTTTTGTGTCTCTTCTCACGTTTTCATTCTCACGATTTCACAGACATCTCAACTAATACTTCCCAGAATATCAACACACCCACTCTTTTCACGTTTATTAACTTTATCCAAACTTTTGCCATTTTTCGGCTCTCTCAATATGTAAGTAACTCCCACAACATCCACTTGATCCCTTATATTAATTTTTAACTCTGCACATCCATTTCAACATTCATATTTTTACCAATTCCATTTTCCTATTTTGTGCCTTCTAAATCACTAGTGTGTCAGTCGCCCCAGCTCCCCCTCAGAAAAAAACCATTGCATATCTAATGTCACTTCTATAAAACATTCCTTTAACCTATGCACTGATCCCCTTCTATTTGTATAGTTAATTGTTAATTTGATTCTAGATACAAAATCCAACTTTCTTGATGTCATCCAAGCCCAGTTTCACTGTAGCATGTCTTCCTCCTTCTACCATCCATTGAATTATCTTTTTTCTTCTTATCTAATGCCTTGATCTTCACGTGCTTGGCTCCACATTTCTAGCTTAATAATAATAATAATAATAATAATAATACTAATAATAATAATAATAATAATAATAATAATAATAATAATAATAATAATAATAACAACTTACTAAGCTTTTTTACAGAACATTTAGTATGTGAAAAAAAAAAAACAAGAAATTACTTTTTGCTGGGAATATTTACCAACTTTTATTATGTTCGTTTGTTAGTTCCCGACGGTAATCTACATTTTTTTTACGATATACGGTGGCCTATCATATGATGTTTATTACCAAAGTATAGAGACCAATGAGTGTTTTACTTGGCCAATTTGGGAATAAACGCTTTTGTCCAGTTTTGCTGGAAACAGGTACGAGAGACTAGTGTTACCTGGCTGTTAACTGCACAAAGAAACTTTAGGTTATAAAGGCAATGTTCTCCGTAAGGGGCAAAGTGAGATTAGATGTTCAATTGTGAGATTAAATGTTCAAAAATTGATACGCAAATGTATTCGTGTTACCTCAGACTGTCATTTTGCGTATAGCAACTATCTTTTGGTGTGATCAGTCAGCCTACTCACATGTGTCCATTAATGTAAGGTGAGCAAATATTCAGAATTAGAAATAGCAGAATCTGTGGAAATTATGCGGTTGATTAGAAAACTGAAGAATGTACTTTGGATTTTGTCATGTATTATCTACTCGCTTGCTTGCTTGCATACCTTCCTACTTACTTACTTACTTACTTACTTACTTCACGCATAACGCAGGGACCTACAAGATAAATTTATCTCATCTTAAGTATTTTGTGTATCACACAGCATAATGGATGTTAATTGTTAAATTACCATAATTTGGTTAAAAGATTAAAAAAAACAATACTGAACATTGCTGAATTTGAAATGCTGTGATGATTGTTAAGTTTTAGATTCAATATGAAATATAAAGCTTTGAATTAATTTTTGAATGAGAATTTTTTTATTATAAATATTCTTCTTCTTCGTGGTTTGGATACCTTAGAATAATGTGTCATAAGAAGAAAGATATTTAATTGGTTTTGACATCTTAAATTAATTGTTTTGTGAATCAATGAACGTTGTCTACAGTTACATATTACTTTACTTTACTTTACTTTGATGGCTGCTTTTCCGGTCCCATACAGCAAGTGAACCCAACTCTCCACTGTCGTTTTACCTTGTTCGTTCACAGTATCTATCTTTTCAAGTCACATATTGTTCATTTACTGTTAAATCGTCTGTCAAAAGACTCATGAACCAAGAAAGTCTTCAATTTCCTCTTGAGAGCCTTAATGCCTTCAATTATTCGAATGTTTCGTGGGAGCTTATTATATAGTCTCGGGGCCGCTTATTTAAAGGCTCTGGAGCCTAAAGTAGACATAAATCTAGGGTCCAACAGTTTGAAGCCATCTGTAACTATTCTCGTGTCGACACGATTTGTTGGCTGCGCAATATGTAGCAATTCTCTTGAGTATTTTGAACGATCGGTTCTGATAACTTGGTGGGTTATTGTACATATTTCAAATTCAATTCTCGCTCTAATTGGCATCCATTGTAAATCGATTAGTATAAGGGTGATCCTTTCTCTATGTGAGACACCTTTTATCAGTCTTGCTCCTCTGTTTATTATGTTTTGTAATTTCTTATGTTGCACTTTTGGTAAATTGTAGTAGATAGAGTTGCAGTAGTCAATCCTGGTAATAACACAGTTTATCACAAGTTTCTTTACAGAATTTTCGTCCAGGTACTTTTTTTTATAAACGCAATATTTCTAAGATGATAACCAGCAGTTTTTATTAAATTATTTATATGCGCATTTAGAGACAGGTTAGAGTTAAGAAATACACCTAGATCTCGAACTTTACTAGATATCGGCACCGAGTCATTATTTATGTTCATTTGAATATCACTTAAGTTTCTCACGCTGTTTCTCTTGCTCACCACCATGAATTCAGTTTTGTTCTCATTTAATTTTAGTTGTTTAAATGTCATCCATTCTCTAACACTATCAAGGATTCGGTTTAGAGTTTCAGTAGTGTCATGCATATCATTTACAGAGAAGTAAATTTGTGTGTCAGCTGCAAATAGTTTGAACTTCACGCCATGCCTTTGTAGCATTTTCGATAGACCAATAGTATAGATGCAGAATAAGATTGGGCCAAGTACACTCCCCTGGGGTACCCCTCTGTTTAAGTGTTCATATGAAGAATAAGAGTTTCCAATTTGTACACAGTAATTTTTACCAACTAAGTAGTCTTTTAGGTATTCGAAGGCTTGATCTTCAACGCTGATGGACCGTAGATCATTTAGTAGCAGTTCATGAACCACTGTTTCAGAAGCAGCACTGAGATCGATCAGTATTAAGATACCACGTTTATTTTCATCCATCATGTCTAGCATATTTACAACAGAGCAGATGGCTGTCTTCGTAGAGTATAGTTTTCTGTAAGCGGATTGGATGTCAGGCAAAGCTTCTATTACTTCTAAGTGGCTGACTAGTTGTTCAAGAATTACATATTCAAGCACTTTTGAGACAAATGATATATTTGAAATAGGTCTATATGAGCTTAATTCCTGGTAATCCAGTGCATTTTTCAGAACTGGTGTGACTATAGCCATTTTCTCAGATTTAGGAAACTTACATTCATCAATGCTTGCATTTACTATTCTCATTATTATTTCGGCTAGACTAAAAAAGTCTCTCTCTCCAATTACTTCAGATATTGGCATAGGATCGATCGCGCAGTTTGTTTTCTTTGCTCTCTTGCTAATTCTGGTGATGCCATCTTGTGTTATGTTGTTGAATCATATTAATTTTGTCTGTGTCTGGTGTATCATTAATCTGATGTTGAGTATTTACAAATGACCTGGTTATATTTTCAATTTTGTTTTTAAAGAATACTAGAAAATTATTTGCGAACTCCTGGTCACTGTATCCATCAGGTAGCTTCTTTTCTTTTACATTTCCCATTATGCCATTCAGGAGACGATATAACTTATTTGTCTGTTGCTGCTTCGATGATCTTTCTCTTATAGTATTCACTTTTTTTCCTTCTTAGTAAGTAGTTATATTGACACCAGCAGCTTTGTATTCTACCCAAGTACTTTCAGTTTTTAACCTATTCCACTTTTTTTCTTTACATCCTTTTTCCCTCTTTTTTACCAAAGTCTCTCCATCAAACCAATGAGATTGGTCTTTTACGGTTATAGTCCTTTCCATCAGTGGGCACATGGTATCATATTCACTTTCACTCAATTTATTGTAAGAGGTCATGAGACAGTTAGCACACACAGCTCTTAACAGACGTTGGTCATCATGATCACAGGGAATGTTGATAGCATCATTTATTTTCTTTGTAACTTCTTCAATAAACACGGTAGGAGAAAAATTTTATTTATGTCTAAAGTTTATTTTCTTTACTAATGCATGTTTCTGTAGAGGTGGACTAAACGTATTAAGTTAATAGCTAAAGAAATATAGTATAATTTTTTTTCACAAGGTTTAAAGGCCACTCATGAATGGCAGAGGCAAGGGACACTGACATTGCCCTATCAAGCAAGACAAATGCCCCAAAGGTTGACCATTTATACATATGATCAACGTCCAAACCCCCTCTCCACCCAAGCTAGGACCAAGTAAAGCGAGCAATGGCTGCTGATGACTCAGCAGATAGACCTATAGGCTCCCCAAAATCCCCCATCCTTAGCTCACAAGAAAAGCGAGGTGGCAGCGACCAATGAAACTAACGAGTTTGAGCAGAACTCGAATCCCAGTCTGATAATCACCAGACAAAGACGCCACCACCAATTAAACTAAAATCTAAAGAAAACAAAATGAAAGTTACGAGTAAGGGACAAGGAAATAAAATGAAAGACGAAAGAACAAGAAAAGGAAAGGAGAGAGCATGGGGTAAATTTAGAATTAAAAGTAGAGAGAGAAAACCTTAGAAAAATGCTCATCAAAGTTTCCATTCAGAAAAAGACTTTTTGCCTCCATCTTTCGACACGAAAAGAAAATGCCAAAGATCTGTTTCGCTCTGGAAAAAACACGAGTAACTATTGAGAAAAGTTCTCTTTTTTTATATTTTCTGGCATATCTAAAAGTTTTTACACTTCGTAGACGATTTCTTTTCCTTTACTTGTTATGTATGTTTGTGTGCATTTGTTTTACAGTTGAGCACGTTTACATAAGTACTTTTATCATTAATATCACCATCAATCGTCAATTATTCATTGCAAAATGTTTCATTTATAAGAATATTCATTTGTCACAATCTCACAGTTTCCACCCTCTCTCTCTCTCTCTCTCTCTCTCTCTCTCTCTCTCTCTCTCTCTCTCTCTCTCTCTCTCTCTCTCTCTCTCTCTCGAATTAATTTTGTGATTAATTGGTGCATTTATAAAGGCAGTATTAATAGAGTTCTCTATTAATCCTGTATAAAAGGGAACTCTATGCAAAGTAGTCGTGTTGTCCATGAAGAGGGAAATCACTGGCAAATAGATTATAGTAGAGGCACTGGACTATATAATATAAATCTACCTTATAGTTATTCCCAGTCGATGTGTTATTTTCATCACGTTTTATTAATTCATAATAATGATTAAGATGTTTTAATCAATAAAAATGCACAGCATTTAATGTAAGAAATAATGAAGGAATTAGTGCTACGTGTCATTTACAGACGACTGCGCATGCGCAGAGCGGCAGAGGACGTTTCGTTTCGCTCGCTGTTTATTTTCATTTCAATTACATCCACGTAATCCGAATATAATAATTTTGTGCCGTGTGATTCATATTGATTCTATGTAAGGTTTATTCGAATGCAATTGGAATAGTCCTGTAACAAGATCATCGTGTGTTGGTAGAGATTAGTTCTAAGGTAAGTGGCTCAATAATTGTGCACTATTAATCATTGGGATGGGAGTATCATTATAGACTAGTGTAACATTATCTTTGCTTTTATAACCCAAATATTTATATACAGAATCTTACATACTAATATTGATTTCAGTTACCTTATTTTATCACCAGCCAAAGCACACAACAAATTTCTAGGCCTATAGGCTAATACAGTATACGAATGTGGTTAAAATTCACTTGTGCACCGAACATACAATCTTCATTTATCATTGATGCCACGTGTAACTAAAAACATTTCAAATCTTGTTTTGTAATGTATTTATGCTCGCAAATTATTATCAATTAAGGTAATTGCAAAGGAACCTTTGTATATCAGCGGCCAGTTTCTCCACCTAACCCACAAGCCATGGCCTTACCTACTGGAGGGGGGGGGGTCTAACGCCCTCTTGTGACCCCCTTACACTGCCATATTCTTAGTCAGCCATCATCATATGTACAGGTGGCCGCTATCATACTTACATCCCATTGTAAATTTACCCTCTTAAAGTTATACCATTTTTATGTGATTTTTGGTGTAGACGTTTAGGTTAGGTTAGGTTAGGTTGCAGATTCCAAATTGCCGATTACCTAAGTTATGTGAGGATGCAGTCTTTTTGAAGTTTTTTTTAATGATTTATTTTAATGTATTTTCATGGGGTTTGCACGATTTTGGGGTATTTTATTGACCTGGAAGAAAAGAGATTGGAAAAAAACTGGTCTGCAAAGAATATTTCTCAGAATACCTTTTTGCATATAGTTGTACCGCACGTGTTTCATACACACTCGTACACTGTAACGGTTTTGCTTTTGTATCTTATCACTCTCTCTTCCCTGTACTGTTAATAGACCAACCTGTGTGAGTTAGCTCAAGTTTGATCATGTTTGAATTTTTGTGGTATAAAAACTCAGTGATTGTTTAATAAAGTTTAGTTGCATTCACCTCTCAGTTAGCACCCAATGGCTCTTCCGCACACAGTACTTTAAAAACCTTGCATTGATGTGTGTAAGGATGCTTCTTAGGTACTCTACTGTACTTATTCCTATGGGGTGTGAAATGCTGAATGCCTTAGAATGCATACAGTAAAATGACTTGGAAGGTCCTCTAGAGAGTAGGGTTCCCCTTCAGTAAAAGTCCAGAAAAGATTCCCTTAAAGTAAAGTAAGTAAAGCAAGAATTATGTTCCATATATGAACAAGATTTTACATTTGCATCGTATAAAATTACAGAACAGACGTCAAAGGTCTTTGTACGTGGGTAAACCGCTTTTAACTACTTTTTTCTTAAACTACTCAAATGTAATTGTGATAACCCAGTGGGATTATCAGTATTTCACAATCATTAGGGTTTTGCAGGTTATGTAGGACTGCCTAATGAGCCATTAGCAGCCATTACCTGGTCCAAGCTTAGAGGGAGAGGTACTTATACACTGTTGGGTCTTTGGGGGTATTTCTACCCTGTAAATGCTTGAATAAAACCATATGAGTCATTTAACTTAATATAAACTACAAATGTTTTAGGTTACAGAAAGGTGCGAGTCTAATCGTGATTGCATAAAACGGTATTATTATACAAAAACATAGGGCAAACTTTAACTTTAGTAATAAAAAGAAAATGGGGGTATATATTGAAATTAACCGTTTTCTTCGAAAATGACCTTTATTTCCTTTAAATAAATAGGTAAGAGATATACTGTACCCTAATATATCCTACAGTAATTGGGGCCACCCAGTGGGAACCATGGGTTTTGTGTAGGGAGAATTAACTGGTGAATCAATAAATAATGGTAAAACTAACCTTTTCTTCTCTCTACATTATTTTCTGGGACGTATAATAAATCCACAAAAAAATTGCGCAAATATGGCGATCCTCATCCCCTGAAATATTTATTTCACTTTTATTTACATTTTGTATGTCAGA
This sequence comes from Palaemon carinicauda, assembly GCF_036898095.1. Classification (NCBI taxonomy): domain Eukaryota; kingdom Metazoa; phylum Arthropoda; class Malacostraca; order Decapoda; family Palaemonidae; genus Palaemon; species Palaemon carinicauda. Next base: position 137,626 of record NW_027171938.1, read on the forward strand.
TGGTTCTGCTCCCGTTTTATGCATTTGTGCATGGTTTTGTGCGCAATTACGAGTTTATATTTTTGCTCACAAGCCCGCCTCCTTGTTGCTCTGTGACGAGTTTATACTAATGCGCACGTCATTCTATCATGCCTACCGTATGACGAAGTTTACCATATTTGGGCATGTATATACACTGGAGTGTGACATAGGCAGTTCTGTGACATAAACCTTTTTCTCCAACAATGCTTCATTTAATTTCTAGCTGTGTTACATGTTGGATGAACCTTATGGAGCTCAAAGTAACAAAGTGTAATGGCTACTCTTTTGGCTATTTCGATGTTATAGCCAAGTTTCACGGTACTTGTGGTGGAGTGAATAATTTTTGAAAAGCTCATTGTGTTATCCCTCAAAGATCAGTTTCCCAAGTGCTTTTCTGACTTAGCTTTAAGGGAAGACCTGCACATTTCCTACTGCAACGCTTCTGTAAAGATTGTCAAGACAAAAAAAAGAGACGTAGGCGTCAATCATAAAGTAAGGATTTATTTGATTTACTTTTAGTTTGTGACCTGGGAAGGGGGTTCTTGGAGCTATCTCCTGGCTAGTGGTTGTGACCGGGGAACTACTAGGTTAGGTCGGTTTGTAAGGTTATGTACCCCTTTTACAAATGTGAAATGTGTCAACTATTCACGTTTTGTGACCTGGGAAGGGGGATCCAGGTTGGCTAGAGGTTGTGACCGGGAACTACAGTACTAGGTTATGTTAAGTGGGTTTGTTAGGTTCTTTACCCATTTAAAAATCTCAAAAGTGTTAAATAGTCATGTTTTTTCCTCTTCGCACACCCAAAATCCCAGGTTCCCATCTGTGCTTTGGGAAAGGGGGGGGGGGGGGGAGGGGTTCCATAACAGTAGAACGACTTATTTACAGTGGAAATAAAGGTCACATTCATTGAAAGCCCATCATTTACTTAATTTAAAAAAAAAATTTCTCCTAGAAATGTTGTCCCGTGTTTTTCTATCAATTTACCCATAAAATTATTTTGTTCCGTAACCGAAATACAAACCACGCTATTTACATTGGGTTTACCTTTTAGCGCAGCTGAAATGACGAGCCATTAGAATTTAATGAGGGTGTATTAACCCCGCGCTAGTTAGCGGGGGGGGGGGGGGAGTGGTAGCTAGCTACCCCTCCCCCCCTCACACACCAGTGAAGCTAACTTTCACTTTTGGCTCGGACTGGGACAGATGTCTCTGTCTTTGTCCTCGCTTGGCAGCCATTGTTTGTTTTGTCTTTACTTAATCACTTACTTTTCTTTTACTCAATATATATGTAAACAGTTTTTCATGTTTGTACAGTATATATATTTGAGTATAGAAATTAGTAAGTTTCCTTTTCAGAGTTGTGTGTGTAGTGTACGATATCTCCGTGGAGCCCTCGGCAGTTAAGGCCACCACGGTGTAATTTTATGGGTTGCTGTTGAGTTTGACTTCGGTCTTTCTCTCTCTCGCTCTTGAGGTCGTTCACCCTTTTACTACGTTTACTATGCCCCTTGTAGCTTCCTTCCCGTGTGGGGGGTTTGCTACGCCGTACGTTTTGTCTCAATTAGTTTATGAATCTAATTGTATTTGTTAATTTTTCAGCTTTGTAGAACGATTCCTTTCGGGGTTTTCGTTCTTTCTTTAGTGTTCATTCATTTTTAAATTACTTAATTACATAGTTTCATAATTATAATTGTTATAATTCTGTTTTAGTTACAGCTCTCCTTCCGTGAGTGTAAGTGGTTGTGAGGGCACGTGCCTGTTGTGTAATTCTTGTTCCTTTCCCTCGGGATTCCTCTTCGGAGCCTTCCCGGGGGAATGAATGTGTACTTATGTTTTTTGTTTTATTTTTTTTTACAGTTACCGATCTAGTTCGTTTCTGTAATATGGCAACGGTGTGAGCTGTCTTGTTGAGGCCTGGGGATTCGGCTGTTGCTGCCACCCCTTTGGATTTTCGTCAGGGGCGTGTCTCCTTCTACTGGAAGTACTCCCGTGACGATTGACAGCTCTCCAGTTCATTTTAGAACTCTCAGGAGGCTTGCCTCTTTGGGTGGGTAACTTTCCTTCCGAGGGAAGTTTTCCTGTCCAGGCTTGAGTTTTTCTCCCTTTGGGGGTTCTTCTCTTGCCTTTTTTTCGTGCGTCTATGCTCTTGGTGCTGAGCGGTCGCACCTGCAGTTTCGCTCAAGGGGCTGGGCAACTGCAGGAGGCCCTTTTCGGAGGATTGCTCCTTTTAGGTCACTGGTTGACCAGTCTCTTCTACGAAGTGTTTCTCTTTCGTTCGCGAGAGAGTACACATAGAGACTCCTCTTCGGAGAATTCTTTTGCTGCTGTTGCTGTTGGCCTCCTTCGCCGTAAGGCTCACCGTCCTTCTTCTTAATCTTCCTCCCCTGGTGCAGATGGACAGCAGTCTGACCTCGTCTTCCGACGGGCAACGGTCTTCCCGACGGACAATGGTCTTCCCGACGGACAATGGTCTTCCCGACGGACAACGGTCTTCCGACGGACAGCAGTCTCCCGGCGGACGACGGTCTTCCCGACGGACAACGGTCTTCCGACGACAGCAGTTTCCCGGCGGACAGACAATGGTCTTCCGATGGACATCAGTCTCCCGACGGACAACGATCCCTTCGGAGTAAAGGGTTGCCTCCCACGGGGGTTCTTCCCTTGCGTGTCAGGGTTCCCCTGCGCGCCCTTCTGCTCTCCTGCTCCTGCTCAGTGTTAGCGCACAGGCGCTCTCCTGCTCATCAGCGCTTTCCTGCTCATCAGCGCTTTCCTGATCGCTAGCGCTCTCCTGTTCGCCAGCGCTCCCCTGTTCGTCAGCGCTCCCCTGTTCGTCAGCGCTCTCCTGTTCGCCAGCGCTCTCCTGTTCATCAGCGCTCTCCTGCTCGTCAGCGCTCTCATGATGATCATCTCTGCTGTTCCTGTTGGTTCCTGTTACGCACCCACGTTCGCCCTCGCGATCTAGAACTTCGGTTCAGGTCTGGGTCAAGGACTCTTCTTCTACGCGCAGGCTTCCACGCGTTGCCTTCTGCTCGTCAGCGATCACCAGCTCGCCAGCGACCTTGGACGCGTCAACGTTCACTTGCTCGTCAGCGATCTCCTACGCGTCAACGATCGCCATCGATCTGCCACGCGTGTCAGTTCCCCTGACCACCATCAGTAGCGATCTAGCGCTCGCCTGCTGTGGACCACGATCTCCGGTAGCTGAGTCTTGCCGTAGATCTTCCTCTTGCTTGCCAGCGCTCACCTTTACTTCTGTCCTTCTATGCGACAGCTTTCTTCATTTGCCAGCGCACATCTGCGCGCCCTTCTTTGCCACGCAGCAATGGGCGCCAACGGTTTTCTGACCGCCTAGGATCGCCTGATTAACAGCTTGCTTCAGCGCTCACCTTCCTGATGCACCTGCGCGCTTTCTGTTAGCGCGATGCGCGCTAACGATCACTAATCTCACTCGCGTTGGCAATCGCCTACGCGCCCGCGCGATTCTTCACCTGCGCGCTGGCGTTTTGTTAACGCATCACCGCTCGCCAACGCGCCGTCGCTTGCCGACGCGCCTTCACTCTCCTACGGGCTATTGCTTGCCAGAACGCGCCATCGCTCGTCAACGCGCCATCACCCTCCTACGCGTCATCGGTCTCCCGACCGCCTGTGCTCACCCGCACGCCCGCGTGACCGCACGCCCACGTGCCTGCATGCTTAGGCTCATGCGCGACCGCGCACATGCTCTCCAATGTTCGCCCGCGCGCGAACCAACGGCCTTCCATCGCGCGGACGGACGGTGTTCTGTCGCGCAGACGGACAGTGTTCTGTCGCGCAGACGGACAGTGTTCTGTCGCGCAGACGGACAGTGTTCTGTCGCGCAGACGGACAGTGTTCTGTCGCGCAGACGGACAGTGTTCTGTCGCGCAGACGGACAGTGTTCTGTCGCGCGAACCGATGGTGTTTCGTCGCGCGAACCGACGGTGTTCCGTCGCGCGAACCGACGGTGTTCCGTCGCGCGAACCGACGGTGTTCCGTCGCGCGAACCGACGGTGTTCCGTCGCGCGAACCGACGGTGTTCCGTCGCGCGAACCGACGGTGTTCCGTCGCGCGAACCGACGGTGTTCCGTCGCGCGAACCGACGGTGTTCCGTCGCGCGAACCGACGGTGTTCCGTCGCGCGAACCGACGGTGTTTCTTCTCACGAACGTCGGCTTAATTCTTGCAGTATCCACGCTCGCTATGGTTATCGCTCGCCGACCACCAGCTCTCGCCCTTCCTCCCACGCTCGCCCTCCTTCTGCGCTCCTTCGCTCACCTTTGTTTGCGTTCCTGCATGACCGCGCATGGGGCCTTCCACGTTCGCCCACACGCAAATCATTGATTTACCATCGTGCGAGCTCCAGGGCGATTGCGACCGCGATTCCCATTGGGGTTTTCGCAGCATGGCCAGCCTGGCGAGTCTTCTGGAGCGTATTTGCAGAACACGACCTCACCCTGTAAACGCAGAGCATGGCACATGCAAGAATAAGAAGAATCTTCAGGGAGGTCTAAGCAACATTCTTCTTTCCAGAACTTGAGTTAGCCCTTCCCCGTCATTCCCTGGAAGGATTTTTGGCGGTGGGCTTTCCGTTTGAGATTTCTCCATCGGCCAAGGGGTGACTGTTTACCCCTTCCTCTTCTCCATCTCGTGAAAGGGGCTTACCAGTTCCTTTCCCTCCTCGGTTACGACCCGAGGTTTGGTTCAAGGAAGCTACAGGAAGGTCACGGGTACTTTCCTCCTCTCGGGTTCAAGCACCTTGGCGTTTCGTCGTCAAGTATCGAACTTGCGGGCAAGCTCGATTTTGGACCATCTGGACGCAATGACCGAGGGCTTCCTTTCGGGTGTCTCATCCGTGGATGTCGTCAACCTCAGACACCCTTCCATCCTTGAGAAGAGTTTGTTTGTGCCCGAGGACAGAGACATAGACAGCGGCTGTGCGGAGGAAGTCGACTTCCGTTTTCACTCCTCCAAGGCGCTTTCTTCCAGACCCTGCAGGGCTCCAGCGCCTCTTTCTTTCAGCCACATTGGCCTAAGTTATCGGACCAGTTACGACAACTGAGACAAGGTGTCCAATTGCAGTTCCCTCCTGTCAGGAACAGATGGCACGGGAGGCTCTCCCGTGGGGGGGGTCATAGACCTAGAGGGAGCGGTAGAGTTCACGAACTCTAGGATTGGCACCTCCCCCTTGCAGGTTTCACGCTGGGAGGATGCCTAAGGTTACTCATCCGGAAGACAGCTTTCCGATGCCCATTCCTGCACGATCTCTGTGATCAGCCTGCCGTCTCTGTCGGTGAATTCAGTGTCTCTGAACCTCTATGCCATAGGGTCGGCAAGAGTTTGCCCGTTTGGGCAGAATGATCCATGCCTTAGGAGAAGGTCCTCCATAGGATCATCGACGGCTTCACCCCCGGCTTCTTCAGTCGATCCTTTCTTGTAAGAAAGTATCTGAGACGGGAGTTCCGTAGTCGACCTCTCAGCCTTGATCAAGTTTGTCGAACAAACTTCGTCCAGCGTGGAATAGCAGAATCGATCAGACTGGTAACGTGGCGACAGGACTCCTTAGGCCCTGGATGGGAAGGACGGGTACTTTCAGTTTTCATTCTATCCATCTTCCAGGAAGCTCGTGGAATTCAGCCTAGACTGCAGGTATTCCTGCTTAAGATGCAGTGTGGCGATCCCGCCGTGGCATCGCAGGTTTTTTTCCCCAGAGAACTCTCCCTGCTTTCCTCATGGCCGCTCAGGTGCAGGCTTCCGCTTCCTTCACCTTTTGGAGGTCTGGTCAACTCGGTAGGTTGGGTTCGACCTTCTTCAGCACCGGGACAAGCTTACGGATGCTTACCATGAATGGGAGTTCATGGTATTTTGCTAGGAGCCTTCTCTTCTTCTGCCTCAACATCTGTAGTATCTAGCCATGATATTGAGTCAACGGCCTTACCACGTTGGAAACCCCGCTTCTCGTCCGTCCAGCGAGGTTAAGCAACGTCGGTTCTGGTCGGTACTTGGATGGGTGACCACCTGGGGACGCCAGATTCTGTTGCCACCTCCTCCGAGCCTTCCCTTCAGTTGACTGTGGCAAGGCTGAGGAGAGTCGCAGTACCTGTTCTCAGTCAAGCAGAGCTTTCAGCCATACCTTGGAACGTTTCCTAGTTCTCTTTTCCTCGTTGACCCGTCTATAGTTCCGAACGGTCGCCTCAGGATAAGTAGCCTACAGTTCTGTTTTTTTTATATTTAAAGATTCTGATATAACTTTCATATATAACATTATTTTTTATTGGTAGTTAACCCAAAATAACACATAACACACATAAACAAGAATAATCATACAGTAATGGGAAAATCAGGGTTTTAAGGCTGGTAAACACCTAAAGATATAAAGGCCATACAGGATACATCCTAACCTAATTTAGGCACATTGTCTCCTCAGAGTTTTTATAAGGGTGGAGTTGTGTCGGGCTAGCCTTCTCTATGGTGACATAAGTCATTTTACTTACTTCCATAACTAATCCCCTCCATTGCAATCCCCTAGTATTATTATGTTAAACGTATGGGTATGTGCGATTAATTAACCGGCCATTTCTTACAGAATTGAATGTCTTACGTACTGTGAAACAAAATCATGCCATAAATTATCATAAAGTTTTATTTCCTGATTGAAATCAAGAGTTAATGGCATACTAAAATTGAGTACATTATTCTAAAGATAAGTAGTTCCGTAACCGAAATACAAACCACGCCATTTACATTGGGTTTACCTTTTAGCGTAGCTGAAATGGCGAGCCATTAGAACTTAACGAGGGTGTATTACCCCCGCGCTAGTTAGCGGGGGGGGGGGGGGGGGGAGTGGTAGCTAGCTACCCCTCCCCCCTCACACACCGGTGAATGCTCACTTTCACTTTTGGCTCGGACATGGACAGACGTCTCTGTCTTTGTCCTCGCTTGGCAGCCATTGTTTGTTTTGTCTTTACTTAATCACTTACTTTTCTTTTACTCAATATATATGTAAACATTTTCTCATGTTTATGTATATATTTGAGTATAGAAATCAGTAAGTTTCCTTTTCAGAGTTTGTGCTTGTGTGTGTAGTGTACGATATCTCCGTGGAGCCCTCGGCAGTAAGGCCACCATGGTGTATTTTCATGGGTTGCGATCGAGTTTGACTTTGGTCTTTCTCTCTCTCTCTCTTGAGGTCGTTCACCGTTTTACTACGTTACTTACTACGCCTTTGTAGCCTCCTTCCCGTGTGGGGGGGGGGGGGGTTGCTACGCCATACGTTTTGTCTCAATTAGTTTATGAATCTAATTATATTTGTTGATTCTTCAGTTTTGTTGAACGATTCCTTTCGGGGTTTTCGTTCTTTCTTTAGTGTTCATTCATTTTTTTTTAATTACATATTTACATAATTACATAGTTACATAATTATAATTGTTATAATTCTGTGTTGGTTACAGCTCTCCTTCCGTGAGTGTAAGTGGTTGTGAGGGCACGTGCCTGTTGTGTAATTCTTGTTTTCCTTTCCCTCGGGATTCCTCTTCGGAGCCTTCCCGGGGGAATGAATGTTAACTAATGATTTTGTTTTATTTTTTTACAGTTACCGATCTAGTTTGTTTCTGTAATGTGACTTCGGAGTGAGCTGTCTTGTTGAGGCCTGGGGTTTCGGCTGTTGCAGCCTACCCTATAGATCTTCATCAGGGGCGTGTTCTCCTTCTTCTGGAAGTACTCCCGTGACGACTGACAGCTCTCCAGTTCATTTTAGAACTCTCAGGAGGCTTGCCTCCTTGGGTGGGTAACTTTCCTTCAGAGGGAAGTTTTTCCTGTCCAGGCTTGAGTTTTCTCCCTTTGGGGGTTCTTCTCTTGCCCTTTTTTTTTTTTCGTGCGACTATGCTCTTGGTGCTGAGCGGTCGCACCTGCAGTTACGCTCAAGGGGCTGGGCGACTGCAGGAACCCCTCTTCGGAGGATTGCTTTTTTTAGGTCACTGGTTGACCCGTCTCTTCTACGAAGTGTTTCTCTTTCGTTCGCGAGAGAGTACACTCATAGAGACTCCTCTTCGGAGGACTCTTCTGCTGTTGTTGCTGTTGGCCTCCTTCGCCGTAAGGCTCATCGTCCGCTACGTCGTAAGGGCCTCCCTTCTCCCTATAAGGGCGCCTCCTTTTGAATCTCTGTATGCAGCCTTCAACTCCTCCTTCTTGATCTTCGCCCCTGGTGCAGATGGACAGCAGTCTGACCTCGTCTTCCGACGGGCAACGTTCTTCCCGACGGACAACGGTCTTCCGACGGACAACGGTCTTCTGACGGACTACGGTCTTCCGACGAACATCGGTCTCCCGACGGACAGACAACGGTCTTCCGACGGACTTCAGTGTCCCGACGGACAACGATCCCTTCGGGGCAAAGGGTTGCCTCCCACGGGGGTTCTTCCCTTGCGTGTCAGGGTTCCCCTGCGCGCCCTTCTGCTGTGTTCTCTCCTGCTCAGTGTTAGCGCACAGGCGCTCTCCTGCCTGTGCGCCCACGTTCGCCCTCGCGATCTAGAACTTCGGTTCAGGTCTTGGACAAGGACTCTTCTTCTACGCACAGACTTCCACGTGTTGCTTTCTGCTCACCAGCGATCTCCAGCTCGCCAGCAACCATAGACGCGTCAACGTTCGCCTGCTCGTCAGCGATCTCCTACGCGTCGACGATCGCCATCGATCTGCCACTCGTGCCAGTTTCCCTGGACACCATCAGTAGCGATCTAGGGCTCGCCTGCTGTGGATCACGATCTCCGGTAGCTGAGTCCTGCCGTAGATCTTCCTTCTGCTCGCCAGCGCTCACCTTTACTTCTGTCCTTCTGTGCGACAGCTTTCTTCATTTGCCAGCGCACATCTGCGCGCCCTTCTTTGCCACGCAGCAATGGGCGCCAACGGTTTTCTGACCGTCTAGGATCGCCTGATTAACAGCTTGCCTCAGCGCTCACCTTCCTGATGCACCTGCGCGCCTTCTGATTAGCGCGATGCTAGTCTCTCTCGCGTTGGCAATCACCTACGCGCCCGCGCGATTCTTCACCTGCGCGCTGGCGTTTTGTTAACGCACCATCGCTCGCCAACGCGCCATCGCTTGCCGACGCGCCATAGCTTGCCGAAGCGCCATTGCTTGCCAACGTGCCTTCACTCGCCTACGGGTTATCGCTCGCCAGAACGCGCCATTGCTTGTCAACGCGCCATCGCCCGCCTACGCGTCATCGGTCTCCCGACCGCCTGCGCTCACCCGCGCGTCCACTCGCCCACGTGCCCGCTTGCTTACGCTCATGCGCGACCGCGCACATGCTATCCAATGTTCGCCCGCGCGCGATCCATCGGTTTTTCATCGCACGGACGTTGTTCCGTCGCGCGGTCCGACGGTGTTCCGTCGCGCGGTCCGACGGTGTTCCGTCGCGCGGTCCGACGGTGTTCCGTCGCGCGGTCCGACGGTGTTTCGTCGCGTGAACGTCGTCTTGATTCCTGCAGTATCCATTGCTCGCCTACGGGTCATCGCTCGCCGATCACCAGCTCTCGCCCTTCCTACCACGCTCGCCCTTCTTCTGCGCTCCTTCATGCACTTTCGATTGCGTTCCTGCGTGCCCGCGCACGGGCGCTTCCACGTTCGGCCATGCGCAAACCATTGATTTACCTTCACGCGAGCGCCAGGGCGATTGCGACCGCGATTCCCGTTGGGGTTTCGCAGCATTGCCAGCCTGGCGAGTCTTCTGGAGCGTATTTCCAGAACACGGCCTCACCCAGTAAACGCAGAGCAGAGCAGAGCCTCGTAGAGAGAGTGTACCTGGGGGTCTTTGGCCTTGAGTAACCAGCAAGTCCTGGCCTGGGGGACCTGATCGCGACAGCTTGGAACCTAAAGCTTCCGCTGTTCTTCCCCCCAGTCACAGACCCCGAGACTCTGGCAAGATGCATTCCGGTGATGGTGGGACAACATCGACGCCTGCGTCTTCCCGTCTTGGTTGTCTGTTGAGAATGGGTCTCAACAAGACCAGGTTGTCTGTCAACCTCTCAATGGCCCTGAGAGCTCCACTGGGACTATATGCAGAACGGTTTCCGGACCCTCTGCTTCCCCTGACGGAACTCCCGGGAGAGCTTCTCCCACGGCACAGGCTACTCAAACAACCACACTGCAACATCTTTCACGAACCGGGGCGTCGCTTCGGCTTCATGCCTGGAGACACTACGCCTCCTCCTCAAGAAGAGATAACCCGCTACAGTCGCGGGGCGGAGGTCGCGTCATCTGCGATAGTCATCCGCAGGGGTCTTCCAGGCGAAGTGGAGAGTCTTCTGTGGTTGGTGTCGTGGGAGATATACTTCTTCCCTTGAGGCCTCTTCTCCAGCAATAACGAACTTATTGCTTTACGGCGGGAGGAAACTCCTTTCCACTCTCGGCATTGTAGCCTGTCGATCAGCCTTTCCCGGACCTTCAGGCTGAAAGGAATAACTTTTTCCTTCCCGCTGGACCTTTCCTTGCTCATGCGAAGCTGCGAACGTCCCTGCCCTAGTCGGAGTGAGACCTCCACCATGGAACATGGCTCGGAATTTTTAGTCCTTTAAGAGATCTTCTCAAGACCCTTTACGTCAGGCTTCTGATCGTATTCCGTGTTGGGTCTCCTGCTCACTCTGGCCGCGGCCAGTGTGTAAGCAATCTTCTTAGTCTCGTACGACTCCGCCCTTTCTGAGGAATGGGGGGAAGGTAACATTCAGGTTCGCTCTTGAGTTGTTGGCTAGACTCAGAATCTTGGGGACCCGGCCCTTCGGTCCAATTCCTTCAAGATTTCGAGTCGCCATTCTGTAGCTGATGTCCCAAAACCTTCTCCTTCTTGCCAGTAAAGGAATCGAGAGGTTAGCTTTAGGAGCAGCTGTTGTTTGTCCTCAGTTGCAGCCGGTTTGGGAGCACAAGAAGGACACGGGGGAGAGTCACCAGTATACCTCTTCAGCTCGGACTCAAGGACATTCATCTCGACCTGAATCCAGACCCTCCCCCGTCACGTCGCCCTACAGCACGATGTCGGATACATCGCAACGTCCCTCGCCTTCGAGTAATACTACTCTGTGATGCAGGTACTGCCGGCTGGAGTCAGGAAGCATCTAATGACCTTCGCAGCCCGCTTCCTGCAGGGCGTGACCCACAGGAGTTTCGATACGTTTCTATCGCTCTGTGGTGGCTACACAACAGCTGGTCTAACCTCAGGCTCCTTTTTGACAGGTAGCAGAAGGTTGAGGGCATTGTTATCAGGTTTTAGTCTGCATGAACGAAAGAAGTATGTCTGGCCCTTACTTCTTTCTTCATCATCCCCTCTACTGGGAAGCAGCATCCTGGTCTCTGCATAGCTGACCTCGAACCTCTGCAGGTAAACCATGCTTCCTTGTGTTCCGAGTATTGAGTCAATACTGTTGCGTCCCCCATACCATGACGAGGTGGTACAGTATTGGGAACATCCTAACCCAGAGTTCCTTCTGGAACTCCAGATCAACTGCCTAGGACGGGTCACACTTCTTCCTTCACACACAAGCTATGTAGGCCACACGGTTCCTTGCGGAGCAAGGAACTTGTGAGGTGCAGGGACTCCTTTTCTCGAGTGCGACTCACTCTGATTCTGAGTCCCCGGGTAAAGCCAAAGCCAGTATGGCTGGGGACTTTCCACCCTTCCTAAGGGGTAAGTCACCCAATGTAAATAGCGTGGTTTGTATTTCGGTTACGGAACAAATGACAAACCATACAAACCTTAGCTATTTACATATATTTGCCCGCCAGCCCTGTCCCCCAAGACAAGTCCTACCTCTAAGTGAAAGTGAACATTCACCGGTGTGTGAGGGGGGGAGGGGTAGCTAGCTACCACTCCCCTACCCCCCCCCCCCCCCCGCTAACTAGCGCGGGGGTAATACACCCTCGTTAAGTTCTAATGGCTTGCCATTTCAGCTACGCTAAAAGGTAAACCCAATGTAAATAGCTAAGGTTTGTATGGTTAGGAAAAATACAAATTATCTTCGAATTTGTCATATTAACAAGTGACAGGGAACTGCCACCAAACAAAGACCAAGATGGCAAAAAACATTGCTGATAAGTCAGTTTGACAAGTGATATCACTTTGAAGATGCACAAGTATCCTACCCTTTGATCTCGGCAACAACTCAAACTATGTTGGTTGATGACTCTGGAATAAGAAACGCTCTCCAAAATGTCAGAATCTATCTGTAAATATTTGCAACAACTGTATCTCATTAATTCAAAATTTACATCAATCATCATACTTCATGTGCATATTAATGCTGAAAGCTGTGTTACTTTAATTTTTGTTTTTGAATAATTAGGAAATATATAATTGTTCCGTAAATGAAATACAAACCACGCTATTTACATGGGGTAATTACTTTGGCGTAGCTGAATGACGAGCCATGAAGTTTCAACGAGGGTTTCCTACCCCACCGCTAGTTAGCGAGGGGGGGGGGTAAGGGGGGTAGCTAGCTACCCCTCCCCCCTCACACACACCGGTGAATAGCTCACTTTACTTTTGGCTCGGATAGCGATCGGATGTCTCCGCTCCTATCCTCTCTTGACGGCCATTATTGTTTTGTCTTTTAACTTACCTTTTCTTATACTTAATATATTTAAACATTATTGATGTTTATATATATTTTTGTGTATAGAAAATAGTAAGTTTCCTTTGCTTTCGGTGTTGTGTTCGTATACGAGAGTGATCGCTGGCTTTGCAGGCCACCACGATCTTTTCTTGATCACGGCCTTTCACTCCTAGGCCACCATGGTTACCTTTGTGGAGACCGGCCCTTCTCTTGAGGTCGTTCACCTCTTATTCCGTACTACGCCTACGATAGCTTCTCAGGACCGAGTCGCTATTTCGTTTTGTGTGTCTTCGAAGCTGAGCTGTCCTGTTTTTGCCTGGGGAGTCGGCTGTCGCCGTCGTGTCTCTAGGTCATCGTTAGGGGCGTTCTCTTCTCTTAGAAGTTCCCCCGTGACTACTGCCAGCTCTTCAGTGCATCCTAGAACGATAAGGAGGTTCGCCTTCAGGGTAGTTAGTTAACTTCCCTTTTTACTTTTCCCTGATCCTTAGGCGGTTATGCTCTTGGGGCTGAGCGACCGCCCTTGCCACTTGCTCAAGGGGCTGAGCGGTTGCAAGGCTGGACCATGGTACTAGCGATTATGCTCTCGGGGCTGAGCGGTCGCTTCTGTAGCTACGCTCAAGGGGCTAAGCAGCTGCAAGATCAGGCCGGACCCCTCTCGTTCGTGAGGGAGGCCGCACTAAGGGCTCCTCTTCGGAGGATTGCTTCTTTTGTCTCTTCTACGAAGTGTCTCCTCCCGTTCGCGTGAGAAGGCACTCACAGAGACTCCCCCTCGGAGGATTGTTCCTGTTTACGTCAGCTGATCTCACGGCCCTTCGGGGCCCATCACCAGTCTCTTCTACGAAGTGCTCTCCTCTCTCGTTCGCGAGAGAGGCCACTCATTGAGACTCCTCTTCAGAGGATTATTCCTGTTGACAACTGCTTGCTGTTCAGTCACTAGCACTTCGGTGTTTAGTGACAGGGAAACTTCGGTTTCCCTTTTTTCCCTGACCCTTCGGGGTCTCGGAGCTTTAGTTACGCAGTTCCCTCGGGCTCTCGTAGCTTTAGTCACTTCTACACTTTGGTGTTTGGTGACAGGGAAACTTCGGTTTCTCGTTGCGCTGACCCTTCGGGGTCTTGCAACTAATCTCCTCGGGGCCTCGCTTCTCAGGCTACGTTAGACCTTTGGTCTCTCGTACCCTCAGTGGACCTGCTGCCTGCTGTATCCGTTCCTGACTGCTGACGCGCCTTGGGCGCCCACGCCCCCGTTATTTAACGGGCTCCTCCCTTCGGGGCAGGAGAGACTTAATCACACCTTGAGTAAGTCCCTTAAGTGCCAGTTATCCCTTGCGCGCCAATTTTCCCTTGCGCGCTAGCGCTCGACTGCTGTTCCTGCTGTTCCTGATACTGCCTTCCAGAGACACCCTGTTCCAGTTATTCATTTAGGCTGCTACTAACATTCCCTGCGCATTTGCGCACATCGTTGGGGTTCCTGAGATAGCGCCCAGGTGCTCACCAGCGATTCAGCCTACGGTGTCTCTAAGTCTCTTCTACGAAGGACACCTCTCCCGTTCGCGGGAAAGGTACCTCTCATAGACCACTCCTCGGAGTATTTAGCAGTCCCTCAGTTGATCGTCGGCACTGAAGTAGACATCCTGGTCCTCTTCAGGGGATGCCCTCCCTTTTAGGGACACATCCCAGTTCCCGATCTACGAGTTAGCCGATCCTTCAACCAAGCGCGCGTACGCGCTCTCCGACGATCTTCTGTTGCACAGGGGCCTACGATCTTCACTCGCGCATAGCGCTGAACACCGCCCACGCGCGATCTCGCGATCGTCGAGGATCGTTAGCCGACGATCTTCTGATACGCGCTAACGCGTAAGTGCTGAAGATCGCCCCCGCGCGCGATCTTCAAGGCCCTTCCGCTCGCAGTTCTTCCGCACGCGATCGTCGAAGATCGTTTGCCCGGCGACGGTCGTTAGCCGGCGATCTTTGGATCCAGCGCTAGGCGTGCAAGCGCTGATGAATTTCTTGGTGCGAGTAAGCGCTGAAGATCGGTCTGTGCGCGGGATGGTTTCCCGCGCGGTTCTCGCTTGCGATCATCGACGGCCGTTAGCCGGCGATCTTCGGATCCAGCGCTAAGCGCGCAAGCGCCGACGCTGGCGATCTTCGGATCCGGCGCTAAGCGCGCAAGCGCCGACAATTTTCATAGTACGCATAAGCTCCGATGATCGTTCTGTGCGCGGGATGGTTTTCCGCACACAACAACGAGGCCATCCGCGAGCGGTTCTCCGCATGCGTTCGTCGACGGCCGTTAGCTGCCGATCTTCGGATTAGGCGCTAGGCGCGCGCGAGCACCGACGATCTTCACAGTACGCGTAAGCGCCGAAGATCGTTCCGTGCGCGGGATGGTGTCCCGCGCGCGACCATTGAGGCTCACGCATTCATCGCACGGCTCGTCCGCGCGCGGTTTCCCGCTCGCGATCGTCGTAGATCGTCCGCGCGCGGGCACCGAGGTTTTCCCGCTCGCGATCGCTGACTATCTTCTCTCGTGCGCGAGCGCCGACAATCTTCGCACACACCTGAGCGTCGAAGATCGTCCGTGCTCGCGCGAATCGCCGACGATCGTCTTACATAGTTGGAGATCATACGCACGCAGGCACCATGGTTTCCCGCTCACTGTCTCCTACGATCTTCTCTCGCGCTAGCGCCGACGATCTTCGTACTTGCGCAAGCGCCGAAGATCCTGTTTCCCTCCAAGGAGGGATCTTAAGGCCCAGTCTTCCGCAAGGATCCGACAGGATCCAGTTGGACCCTTGTGGCATGTCTAGGAGTCTCCCCAGGAAGAGCCTCCAGGGATGGGAGACCTCGCTGCCAGTCCATCAGGAGGAGGAGCTCCAGGGGTCGGAACTTGCGTTCTGGCAGGTTCTGGCCCTCAGGAGAAACCTCAAGGGGATCCCAGATTCAGGGATTCCTCTTCGGTAAGGGAGGTATACGGTCCTGGACCGAGTCTACTCACCCAAGGACTCCCTTACGCCAGTGCAGCTTGCCCTGGTCTCAGGGAATGGAGAACGCCAGAGACTAGGCCGAGGGCCAGCTCTCCGAGCTTGTCTCCTTCAACAGTCCCGGTTGGTATCGAGCCCCTCCCTCCTCCCTGGGTAGGGATCGGTGAGGGGACGGGCCCTCAGGGCGGAAATCCAGTCCATGTCGGAGATACGCTCCCTCCAAGAGGTGGCCGACGGGTTCCGAGGCCTCCTTAATCGTCTCCTTCCCTTCTCGACTCTGTACAGGGTTGTCAAACAGTCTCCGTTCAGCATAAAGACAGCAGACGCGGTCAGCTTTGCGGTGAGACCACAGGTCTTCATGTGTACACTGGTCTGGTAGGTCTCGTACTTCCGGTCCCGATTCACCCATCTTCAAGGAAGTACTTTTGAGTTTGCCTGGTAGGCGGATATACCAGTTCAAGGGCTGTGCTTCGGCATCTCCACAGCACCTCAACAGTTCACCGATACTTCCACTCTGATCTCTTCACGGGCTCTCAGGATCGGCATCCGTCCACTCCGTTTCCTGGGTGACTGGCCGATCCTAGCAGACTCGAAGGCATCCCTTCTTCGTCATTGGGACAAGCTCCTCGGACTTTGCCAAGTTCTAAAGATCATGGTGGTCCTCGAGGAGTCCTCCCCGCAGCCCTCTCAGAGTCTGGTATACCGAGCCTGGTCTTAGGTTCCTATCTCCCGAAGCCTTCCCTTCAGGCAACAGGGTACCAAGGCAGAGGAAGGTCGCGAGACCTTTCCCCACACGAGAAGACCCTCTAACCCAAGGTTGTTACGTCTCTCCTCCCTGGCCCGTCTGGTTTCCACAGTCGCCTCAGGATGAGTTCTCTCCAGTGGCGACTCGGGGCGCGGGGGAGTCGGGGCCACGTCTCCCCAGACACCGAGACCCCTAGGGGACAACCGGTACAGACGGACCCATAGGGGTGGGAAGCAGACGAGGATCTACAATAGGGAGTAGTCCTTCTCGTCCTTCCCCCTAACTTGATGCTGTCTTCGGACGCGTCAAAGAAAGGGGGGTGGGGGGCCCACGTTCTGATCCACGGGTCCTCAGGCCGGTCGTCAGAACCAGGAAGAACCTTCTCTAGACCTACTAGAGATGGAAACCCTGTTTCTGGCACTTCAGTAGCTCCACCTAGCCTGGCGGACTATTCTGTGGTTATGAGGATCAACAACACCACAGTGATGGTTTTCTGGCTCAGACAAGGAGGTACTTTTCAGTACAACCATCCCATCCGGCGGTAGAGGTACCGGGATGGTCCGAGTCCCCCTCGGTCTCCTAAGCAGCTCGCTTGATTCCAGGCAAAGGAATGGGCTCGCCGACAGTCTGAGCAGTGTGACACGGACACCACATTCCAAGTAGTCTTTGGATCCTCAAGTAGCCTACAAGTCCTGACTCGGTGGGGCTCCCTCTGTGGACCGGTTCACTACAGCACTGAGCTGTAAGCTCCCGCTGTACTGCTCCCCGGTCACGGATCCCAAGGCCCCCTGGTAGGATGCCTTCCAGCAGCGGTGGGACACCATCAATGTGTTTGCCTCCGTAGCTTGCTCCTCTTCCCGCCGGGAGTCTATCCAGCATCTCCTCAGAGAGAGAGGATTTTTGCAACAAGTGGCGAAAAGGAAGCCTGGACACCTGCGCAAGTCTTCCGCAGTAGTCTCCCAGGCAAAAGAGTGAGTTTCTGTGGCCGGTGTTGGGGAGAGGGCATCCCTCCACACGATGCTGCTTCCAGCAATAGCGGAGCCCCTAGTGGGATTGCGGGATAAATGTGCCTTTCAGTGTCGACTGTGAAAGGCTATCCCTCAGCCTTAAGTCTTGCCTCCAGGCTCTAGGGACAAACATTTCTCCCCCGCTGGAACTCTTCCTTCGCATACGAAGCCTTGTCCTCTCCTGCCCTCAGTCGAAGGTGAGACCTCCTCCTTGGGACGTGGTTCGAGTCCTCAAGTCTCTAAAGAGACCCCCTGACGAACCACTACGTAAGTCCCCAGATCACCACCTTTCTGGGTAGACAGTGTTCCTGCTAGCCTATCTTCAGCCAAGCGAGTCACATGGTCTCTCATACGACTTCGCCCATTCAGGGGGTTATGGGGAGGCAACATTTAGGTTCGTCCCTGAGGTTTGTTGCCGAGACTCAGAATCCGGGAGTGCCGGACCCGCTGTTCGGCTCCTTCCAAGGTTCGAGTCTCCGTCCTGTAGCAGATGACCCAGACCATCTCCTACCTTGCCTGTAGGGAGTCTGAGGTGGCGTCTTCAGAGAACGGCTGCAGTTCATCTCCAGGCTCAAGCCTCGTTCGTGGATCCTGGGTAACGAAGAGAAGGGTCTCCAGGAGTACCATCTCGGCCCGGATTCGCAGGGTGTTACACCCGGCCTTGAATCCTGACCCGTCTCCGTTGCAACGCCCTAGAGTCCATGATGTCAGGGGCGTAGCTACGTCCCTGCCCTTCATGGAGCATCGTTCAGTGACGCAGGTCCTGCAAGCGGGGATGTTGAAGCATCAGACCTTCTTCTCAGCCCCTTACCTGCAAGACATGACCCACAGGAGGCTCGATATGTTTCTATCGGCCCTGTGGTGGCTTCACAACTGCTGGTCTAAACCTCAGGCTCCTTGATGGACAAGTAGCAGAAGGTTGAGGGCATTGTTACCTGGTGTTAGTGTGCATGAATGAAAAGATCTGTCTGGCCCTTATTCTTTTCTTCATCCTCTCCTCCCACGGAGAAAGCAGCATCCTGGGTTCTCTGCGCAGCTGACCTCAAACCACTGCAGGTTGACCATGCTTCTTTGTGTTCCTAGTATTAAGTGTAATACTGTCATGTCCCCATACCCTAACGAGGTAGTATTGGGAGAGTCCTAGCCTGGATTTCCTTCTGAGGGACTCCAGGGCAACTGCCTGGGACAAGTCACTTTTCACCTTCGCATACACTTTACGTAGGCCGCGGCAGTTTCACAACCTCCAGCGAGGAGCAGGGATTCCCTATTGTCCGAGTACTTGATCGCTCGAATATGGAATCCCCGGGCAAGCCAAAGCCAGTATGGCCGGAACTTACCACCCTTCCTAAGGGTTAAGTCACCCCATGTAAATAGCGTGGTTTGTATTTGTTACGGAACAAATGACAAATTCGTAGATAATTTGTATTTTTCCTAACTATACAAACCTTAGCTATTTACAGTAACGTGCCCGCCAGCCCTGTCCCCCAAGATAAGTCCTACCTCTAAGTAAAGTGAGCTATTCACCAGTGTGTGTGAGGGGGAAGGGGTAGCTAGCTACCCCTCCCTACCCCCCCCCCCCCCCCGCTAACTAGCGGTGGGGTAGGAAACCCTCGTTAAAACTTTATGGCTCGTCATTTAGCTACGCCGAAGTAATTACCCCATGTAAATAGCTAAGGTTTGTATAGTTAGGAAAAATACAAATTATATACGAATTTGTCATTTTTCAATATTTCATGATATGTTGCTCCATGACATAGCACCCACTCAGTGTAAAGAGGTTAGGTAAAGATACTTCTGTGTATTTGACTTTTGTAATCTATGGTGCTATAGGTGTCTGTAGACAAGTAGGACTGTATTAAGGATTATGTAAGTGTATTCATTGGAAATGAATGTAAGAAGTCAAAATGACTTGTAAGATTATCAGTAACAGAAACTTACCAAACAGAACTTAAATACATTATTCGCTACTTATAAAATTGCATATATGGGTCACAGTTTATGGCAATGTTACCTAAATTAGGTCTTCTGATGTTATCTAGGTGGGTCTTTAGTCTCAATTTACTCCCAATCCATTAACATTAACTGAAAAATTGGAGAGTGGTATTTACGGGGCTGCTTACGAACTTAACCTAACAGGTAATGACAAGGTTACAGCCTACCCTGATCTGACTTTAGGTGAAGGTAGATGACCTTTTCCCCCCCATGTGATCCCTTGGTCACCATTCACGTATTGTTGTATAGAGTCAGCCCTTGATATTTGCGGGGATTAGTTAACAGAGATAGGTGTGAAAAGCGAGAATCCGTGAATACTTGCTGCTCTAGGGTGGGTCAACTCTCTGTCCATTGCCTAGGTAAACGATGAGACTACGTTACACACACTTTTACGCAAATAATGTACAAGAAAACACAGTTGTTCCTATCTAATAACGCTTGCTGATACTGTAGTATATATTACTGTAACATATGTACAGTACTATCACTACATTATAGCATACAGTAGTTATACAAGGTAACACTCGTAAGTTTTCGCTGTTGTCGGCAGGTCAACTGTCTACATTACTACTGTAAACTAAACTACGTCATTTTATATACAGTATTATACAACAGTTAATATAAAGCTGACACTAATACACAATGAATACGCTAACACAATAAAAATTAAAAGAAGAAGTATCAGAATAACATCACTAACCATTTACGTACAAAGTTTTACGCAGCCATCGACTGGCGTGTTCGTTAGCGTACTGTACGAATCGCACTTTATACTAAAATCCCTATAAACACATAGGTTGAGTACAAGTTTTTAACATCACTTCTTTTTGCATTACAATGTGATTCTCCTCTAAAATGACTGAACGGGAGGGATGTACATGCGAGGAAAAACGATGTGAAACTGAGGCCGAGTTAGTGAGTGATGGGGTGTTTTGCTGTGTGGAGAGAAAAGTGTCGTGAGGCATGCCAGGTGCTAAGGAGCGTTGTCGGTTTGAAAACCGCTCAATATGTGATATTTCATCTAATTAAGTACGTTATGTGGTTCTCTGTACTGCACAATATTGCGAATGACCACTTCTGCAATGATAGAACTTGCAAATATTGAATGCTGACTGTACATGTATCCTTTTACATAACAGTAGTTCATCAGTAGGAGAGGCTTACATACTGTTATTCTTGCAATAGGCTTTTTTCAGTTGGGTTAAAGTTTGGTACCTTTCTAGAAAGTGCGATGATGTTTCTTCCTCCTTTGCATTTTTCCAAAGAGGTTCCCTTGAAATCAGTTATGGAACCACTACATGCATGATTTTAAAACCTAAAAATTCCTTCAGTGAGCCACTGTAAGCATCCCTTCCGAATGATTCATATGCTTGATTTACTGCACTTAAGATTTGTTTTCAACTAGGGGTATCTAGCCACAGGTTAGGTAGGACATGGTTTTCTAGGTTAGTTAACATTAGAGAAGGATAATTCAAAGTGCAACCTTGTATTTCTAATAACCACTTGTTTTTTTTTCCCTACCCAAAGTGATATCCGAGTGCTGTACTACTTTATTTTTACTCATACGTGTGAGTTTTAGGGGTCAAGTATTTCAAATGAAAATCGATGGTAAATTCAATAAATTTTACTGGAAACCATCCAGAAATAAAATTTCGACTCTGAACTCGATTATGGGCAATTTGCAAGATTATACTAAAAAGTAAATAAACTTTGTGTAATCATATAACAACATAACCCAAAAATACCTCAAGTACACAGTTCTTTCCAAATATACCTGAATAGATACAAGGTGGTAGCTGATTTTGCTAAACTACAGAAGCAGGCAAATAGCCTAAGTTAGGTTACTCCAAAATTGTGGCCCAGCCATGTTTAGCCTAAGCAATCTTACACAAAGGTAATACTCACTGCTGGAATCCATAGAAATGAGAACTATATATCCTGCAAGTGTCTCTTGAAAATAAAATACACATTTGTGGCATAAAAGACACAGTAAAGTATTCAAGACCTATTTTGATAGCCTACTGAAATTCAAAATTGATCATTGAAAGAATTTTACAGTATAGTACTGTTTTATCAATGTGAGGGCATGTAATGAGAAGCAGCTGAGAACTGACTTTTTTTATTATTCGGGACATTCTCTTTATATGCAGTTGGGGCGAACAACATTTGTCACGCAAATGTCAAATCTGACAGGGCATATGTGTTTCTTACACAAGGTTACATACAAACTGTGGAGCATGAAATACATGAAATGGCATAATATATACATTGGCTGAAAGGTTAGAAATATCTACATTCATTGGTATGTACAAGCAGGCCGTAGCAAGTACGGTTAATAAATGATAATAAGTACAAAACTCTGATTCAGCGAACTGAAAGCTGAAAGAATGAAGTCTCTACAAATACTATCCCCCCTTCCAGACAAGGATTATTTTACAATAATTATTGTTGACAATGTGACATTTTCAATCCTGGTATTTTTGAGGAGGGCGGAGGCACCCCCATGCTCTTGATATCTGCGGAGGCTGACACCTCTGATGTGTCGTCCAACAGGATGCCTTTTCGGACGGGGTTCCCGGGAAGTTCTACGGTCTGTCGCCGGGGCTGGATGCACTGAGTGGGAGGAGGCTTGTTTTGGAATGGCACTCGGGAATGCCACTTTTTGGTATTCGCAACATTGTTGTCCACCGTCAGGAATGCGGGTTCCAGCCTGTCGACCTTGACCCAATCTTCTTGGCCGTGGATCATGAAGCAGTATGCCTTGGGGGCGGTCTTCACGACACGGTATGGACCCTGGTATGGCCACATCATATGTCGATGCGCGTCGTTCCTCACGAAGACGTAACTGCAGGTGTCCAGGTCCTTCGGTTTGAAACGCTTGGTCCTATCGGTGAAGGTTCTCAGACATGGCGTGAATTTCCCAGCGACCTCATTAAGCCTTGCGATCGGCGTGTCCTGGTTGGTGTTGCTTGTTGTATGGCCAGTGTCTCGTCTTACACTTTCTCCGCCTAGGTTTCTCTGGGGGTGGTCCAGAGGCCGAGGAGGACCCACGGTAGTTGTGATTTCCAGTTTTCATTGGTGCAGTAGGCCATAAGGGAAGCTTTCAGTGAACAGTGGACCTTCTTTACTATGCCGTTGGCAGGGGGGTTTGACGCCGTCGTGATGTGAAGGGATGTTCCTAGTAGGCGAGCCAGGGAGGCCCACAGCTAGGACAGGAACGCTACCCCGCGGTCAGTCGTGATGTCGTCGAGTACAGTACTCTGAAACGGCTGATCCAACTTGACAGGATGGCTTCTGTGCAAGCGCTGGTTGTGGCTTCCGTAATGGAGCTGGCTTCTAGCCACCTGGTGGATTTGTCTCTGATTGTAAGGAGGTACCTGGCATCTTCGTACTGTGGGAGGGGACCCAGGATGTCGACGTGTGTGCCCGAAGCTGCACCTCGGTTGAGGGAAGTCCCCAACGCCTTATTCCATGTGACGACTGATCTTGCTGGTCTGGCATGCCATGCACGTCCTAGCCCATTCGCACGAATCCTTTTTTATGCCGTGCCAGATGAATTTTCTAGTCGTCAGCTGTGCCATTGTTTGTTCTGAGGGATGCAATAGTCCGCGGATGATCTCCAACCCCTGATTTTGCCGGGAGGCGGGTACCCAGGGATGAGGGCGACTGGTGCTGGTATTGCAGAGGAGTGATGTGCCCGTCGGGTCCAATGGGATGTCTTCGAATTTCAGGGAGGTAGGCGTCGTGCGGTACGCTAATGTCTCTGTGTCGGTGGCTTGTTCTTGGGCAAGGTCTGCTTAGTCCACCCCCAAGTGGATGGAGTTGATTTCTACTTGTGACAGCATCAGCCATGGGGTTCTTCTCTCCTAGATGGTAGTGGACGGTACACCTGAACTGAGTGATGCTGCCCAGGTACCGTAGTTGTCTCACCGACCATGCATCGCCAACCTTCGTGAAGGTGTGGACCAGCGGTTGGTGGTCTGTTTGGATGGTGAAGGAGATCCCTTCCAAGAGGTACCTGAAATGCTGAACAGCCTGGTAGACAGACAGTAATTCCTGGTCGTACATACTGTAACGTGTTTCAGGTAGCTTGAGTTTGCGGTTGAAAAACGCCAGCGGCTGGAACGATCTGTTCACAATCTGCTGCAACACCGCCCCGCAGGCAACGATGCTGGCGTTGGTGGTGAGTCTGAGGGGGACCTCTGGGTACTGATAGACTAGCATGGCGGCATCGCCTAGGGCATCCTTCGTCTGATCGAATGCCTGCTGCTGTGGCGTTTTCCACTTCATCTTCTTTGCGTTCCCCTTCAGGATGTCATTCAGCAGGTACACGATGCGAGCGATGTCTGGTATGAAATGCCGATAATAATGGACCATGCCAATGAATTCCTGCTGGGCCTTGATTGTCGTAGGCATGGAAAAGGTCCTTATTGCATCTACATTGGAGGTCATGGGGCTTACTCCCGTTGAGGAAACCTCGTGTCCCAGGAAATCCACCCTTTCTGCGCTGAACGTGCATTTGTCGAAGCGGACAACCAACCTGTTCTCATTCAGACATTTTAGGACTGCCTGGATGTGGTCCTTGTGCTTTTCCCGCGATCTGGAGAATATCAGGTTGTTGTCCATGTAGAAGCAGGGTATATCGCCTTGGATGCTGTCCATCTGGGGCTGGAAGGTGGCCCCCGCATTTCTGAGGCCGAAGGTGGAGAAATCAATTGTGTAACTCCTGAAGGACGTGATGATGGCCGTGTTTTGGATGTCGTCCTGGTGGACGGGGACCTGGAAGTACGATTTGAGGAAGTACATCTTCGTAAACATCTCCCCATGCAGGCGCTGGTGAGATCCTGCATGTTCGGCCGTGGGTGATGATCGAGTGTTGTGATTAGGTTGAGGCGGCGATAGTCCCCACAAGGTCTTCAGGTGCCGTCGTGTTTCTTTACCGTGTTGAAGGGGGGAGAGGCCCCTGGACTTGCCGCCCACTTGCAGATCCCACTCCGCTCCATGACGGAGAACTCCTCTGGTGCAGTGATCAGTGAAACGGCATGCTTGGCGGGTCCCATATTTGAAATGGGGTGTTATACGCTGTGTTTGGCTGGTGAACCAGCTGACTGGCGGAGTTCTGGATTCAATACACCGGGAAACTCTTGCAGGAGGTCGGCGTAGCATTCAGGGGTAAGGGAGCACACGGTTGGTATGCCCAAGCTGGTGGTGAGAGGTCAGTAACGGCATCTTCCTGTGTCTAGGAGGCGCTTCGGGGCAACATCCACCAGTAGTCCGTGGTGGGCCAGTAAATCTGCTCTCAGCAGAGGGCGATTGACTTTGGCGATGACGAAGGGTAAGGTATAGGAGCGTCCCATGATGTAGATCTCCAATGTCCTGGTTCCGTAACAGCGGATGGGGTTACCTTTGGCGGCCACCAACTGTGTGGTGGCGTCGGTGGGGTTATTGGGGTTCTCCTTCGTCGGCGGTAATGTTGATAGCAGCCACGGTCGATGTTGTGGGTGGTCGCCGTCCTAGTTTTTTTTGGAATGAGCAAGGGAGCCTGCACTTCATGGCTTCTTTTCCGAAGGTCTAGTGAAAATAACACCAGGATGGGTTAGCTTTCTTCGTCTGCCAGGGCCGTGTTCTTCTCCGATGCACTGCGTTATCCTCTCGCCCGTCCATTTCGTCCAACCAATCTGCATCGTCTTTTTTTCCCTTGACCATGTGGACAAACGTTGGCAATGCAGCATGCCTAGAGGCTCAAGAGTTTCTGGGCCTATTGGAAGCGTGTCCGCATAGGCGAGTTGGGCTCTGACATCCAGGTTGGCAATGCTGGAAGATCTGCCTAGATAAGGCGATCTCTTTCATCCATCTGCGTAGACTTCCGGGAGCATCAGGAGGCCCACCAGTTCGTCCCAGACGTCCACGGGTGAGTGGGCCCTTAGAGGTTGGTTTATCATGTCCAGGACTTGCTGGGCCCTCAGGGGAATGGAGAGAGAGAGTATGTAGCGATGAGTTTCTTTTGCAGGTCGTCGTCATCCACCTGACCTGACTGTGTGTCCAGCCTGGAAGAGATCCTGTCGAACATGTCGTATGGTACAGATGACAGGACGATGTCGGCCTTGGCTCCCACTTCCATCATTCATGCCACCCTGAAGAGCACATCTGCCCGAAGGAACCATGATGCTGCGTTCCTTCGTAAGAATAGCGGCAGCTTCACGCTTGGGTTGGGCGACGATTGTGTCCTAGCGGCGTCTAGTAGCGTTTGTGTCGCGGACGTAGTGTTGGGTCGGGATCGGTTGAGCTCTGTATCTCAGTGCTCATTGTGCTGTCCTACACCAAAATGCGGTATGCGCCGTATTTAGTCCTTTAATGGTGTCAGGTTCTCATGTGATCGTAGATACGTAAATGGCTGGGACAAACCACTCGTGAAAATGCCAGAACGCAAGATTTTTGCGCTGTATTGAATCTGTTTGTGGCGTTTGTCTATGACAACCCGGGAGAGGAACTTTAAGAAAATCTAAGGTGTCGTAAGGTTCCGTTAAAAGTTTATTGAAGGTAATGCAGCCGTAGTGAGTCCGGTAATGGCGTAACCAAAACTGCAAAGTTACCGTCCAATCCGGGAGTTCACCAGTTGTGAAGGTATGTAATGAGAAGGAGCTGAGAACGGACTTGTTTATTATTCGGGACATTCTGTTTACTGTATATACAGGTGTGCGGACGGAAAGGAAGTGCCTGAGTCTGGGCGAACGACTTTTGTCACGCAAAGGTCAAATCTGACCGGGCATTTGTGTTTCTTACACAAGATTACATACAAACTGTGGAGCATCAAATACATGAAATGGCATACTGTATACATGAAAAATCTACATTCATTGTTAATACAAGCAGGTCGTAGTAAGTACGGTTAAAAAAAGATGTGTACAAAACTCTAATTCGGCGAATTGAAATCCGTTCTCTCCCTCGACCATGTGGACAAATGTTGGCAATGTGGCATGCCTAGAGGCCCGAGAGGCCTCGTGCAGTTTCTTGGCCTTGGAAGCGCATCCGCATCGGTGAGTTGGGCTCTTGACATCCTGTGGTAGGCGAAGCAGGAAGATCTGCCTGGATAAGCTGATCTCTTTCCATCGTCCATCTGCGTTGACTTCCGGGAGCATCAGGAGGCCCACCAGTTCGTTCCAGGCATCCATGGGCGAGTGGTCCCCCAGAGGTTGGTTTATCAGGTCCAGGACTTGCTGGGCCCTCAGGGGAATGGAGAGAGAGAGTATGTAGCAATGAGTTTCTTTCGCAGGTCGTCATAGTCCACCCGCCCGACCTTGTGTCCATTCAGGAGATCTGGTTGAACACGTCCTCAGATACAGATGACAGGACAATGTCGGCCTTGGCTCCCCCGTCTGTCATATCTGCCTGAAGGAAAAGTGATGCTCTGTTCCTCCGTAAGAACGGCAGCAGCTTCAGGCTTGGACCAGACGACGATTGTTTCCTAGCGGCATCTAGTAGTGTTTGTGTCACAGACGTAGTGTCGGGCGCGGGATGGGTTGAACTCTGTATCTCAGTGCTCATCGTGCTGTCTCACACCAAAACGCGGTATGCGCCGTATTTAGTCCGTTAATGGTGTCGGGTTCCAGTGTGATTGTAGATATGTAAATGGAAGGGCCAAACCACTTGGGAAAACGCCAGAACATAAGAGTTTTGTGCCGTATTGAATTCGTTAGTGGCATTTATTTATGTCGACCCGGGAGAGGAACTTTCAGAAACCCTAACAAAGGCGTCGTAAAGTTCTGTTAAAGTTTTTTTTTTTTTTTTTTAAGGTAACGCAGCCGTAGTGAGTCCGTTACTGGCGTAGCCAAAACTTCAAAGTTACCGTCCAATCCGGGAGTTCACCAGTTGTGAAGGTACTTAATGAGGAGCTGAGAACTCACTTGTTCATTATTCGGGACATTCTGTTTATATACAGGTGTGCGGACAGAAAGGAAGTGTTTGGGTCGGGGCGAACGACATTTGTCACGCAAAGGTTAAATCTGGCATTGGCTTAAAGGCCGAAAAAATCTACATTCATTGTTATATACAAGCAGGCCGTAGCAAGTACGGTTAAGAAGTGATAAGTAAAAAACTTGGATTTGGAGAACCGAAATCCGAAAGAATTATGTCTTTACATCACTAAATCAATTAATAAGTATTTCTAACGTATGATTTCACTGTATGTTATACAGTCAGCCCTCCTTATTCGGGGCGCTAGGTACCAGAGACAGGCGCAAAAATTGAGAATCTCCAAATGCTTGCTGCCCCAACTCATAACCTACCATCTCACTGGCCATTGCCCTCGAGCGGTCGACTAACACACCAGGTAACCCACCGTAATGCGCTAAATTTTTTTTACATGGTTTATATCACAGTATAATTATTGTGTTACTGTATGAACGCACTTCAATAACTAAACACAATTGTACTGTGGGTATCATACGTACAGTAAATGATAAAACTACACACAATACGAGTCATTGCCTAAATACTGTAGCAAAAAACACTGGTGTTTATATCTAACGACACACACTGATATTGCCTGTAGTGTATATGACTATGATATATGTACTGTACAGTACTGTCACTACAGTACCCTACAGTTTAATTAGCTAAGGTAATACTCTTAAGTGAGCGCTGTTTTCAGCAAGGCAACTCACTCCATTCAAACTTAATGTAGCCTACATGTAGCCTATGTCTACATTACTACTGTAAAGTATGGAATTTTGTAGACACTACTGTACTGTTGTTATTATGAAAATAATACTAATACACAATGAATACAAAAACGTCGAGAACCTCTCCTTAAACTAATGTAATCTCTCGTCCATTCTCCTACCTGTGATTATCTTAATAGGCTGAACCATCTTTTTAAGTAGAGATGGTTAGGTATAAAAGAAATTTTCGAAAACCTTTTTTTTTTTTTATACTTTCCTTTTCAAGGTAATATGCAGAACCGTCAATTAGAGTGGTTGTTGGTAAGATTAGTTAGGTCAGTTTTAATTGGAATTGTTCCGTTGGTTTGAAAAGGTGTTTTTAAGAACCTTTCTGAATATTTGAATTATTTGTTGATTCTTACCAATCCACATTCCATCCAACCCTTTCCATTCCAGTTCCTTAACTCCTTGTTCCTACTTTCTCTCTCTCTCTCTCTCTCTCTCTCTCTCTCATGATGAATCACTTTTCTTGCCTGCCCTATTGTTCGTCAATTAAAGTTTTAAATAAGTTGAATGTTTCTTTTTTAAAGAAGGAGTTTTGACGACTAATGATGAAAGGTAGACGATAAGTCCACTAGAATGTCATTAATGACTAGGTATATATACAGTTAATTCTAAAAAAATTCTCCATCTTGGTGCTCTTGAATACACAGTATTCTAGAAGTTTTATTCCACCTGTGACCAAGTTGTGGAATGATCTTTCTAATCGGGTAGTTCGATCGTCGGAACTTCAAAAGTTCAAATTTCCAGCGAATGTTTTCATGTTGAACAGGCTAACATAAGTCTCTTTTCATAGTTTATATATGATAGATCTGATTTAATGTTGTTTTTGTTCTTAAGATATTTTATTTTGATTGTTCATTACTAAATAAGAGCTTGGTCCATTTATTCAAATGTCTTTATTATTGAACAATGACCACGGTCAATCTGAAATGAACATAAAACATATTTAGAATAAATGATGAACAATGTATATAACTCAAATGAACATAAAACATATTAAGAATAAATAATGAACAATGTATATAACTCAATGTTTATAACCCTCTATCTCCCCCCAAGTTTTTAAACGGCCTTTTAAAATGTCTCTCGTGGAGGTCGGTTTAAAACTGATGTCAAAACATTGGGTGGCAATTAAACGTCCAAATTATAGGTTCACGAACACTAAACTCCTGTTAGCAAGTGAAGGAACGGAAACTTGAAAAACAATTATTGTCATGTGTTGATCATGATGACACTATAGCTAGTTCATCTCGAAATCACCGTGCCATGCTGGCGGTCGACGGGTACGACTGGACTTGTGTTGCTCCAAATTTGGCATGGCAGGAGTTAATTGCGATGGAGAGTTTGTGCTATCATTGGGAGGCGGAATCTCTGCTTGATGATTCGCAGTGTTACCGATGTCGTTGGGATAGCATTCCGGAGCAGCAACATCAAAATGAATGTTAGGGGTAGTACCACTTGGTAACGGCAAAGTGGTCAATGGAAGAGTACCATGTGTGTCCGGATTTTGGGTTGTCGGAATGGTGTCCTTCACAATGGTCTCAGACGTTTTAGTGGTCGAAGGATTGGCAATAGGTACAATCGGATTCCGATTATAGTCATCTCTAATTGTACGGACTTCTAGAATACTCCTGACAGGCACGTATTGTCTCAAAAACTTCCGGTTCCTTAGCGTGACCCTACCAGAGCCATCAACTCTGACGACGTATTGGTCGAATTGGCGGACTTCTATGATGACAACGGTTTTGTCCCATTTCAGGGGGTGATTTCCTGTTTGATTTTGGATGCGAACCCGGTCACCTACGGACAGTGGGGGTAGTCTCTTAGTGTGCTCTGATAAGCGCTCTCCCTGTTTAAGGTGTCGATGTCTTAGGGCCTCCTCTCTTGCATCGAGTGTTTCCTTCCACGTGTCGTGGGGACGGTACCTGCCGGGCGGGACAGGTATGAAGTACGACCAAATACACATATTGCAGGAGATAACTTGGTATCTCTGTCAGGTGTGTTCCTGTATTGGAGCATCGCACGTTGGAATTCATCAGTGTTGAGATCACCGTTACTGCCCGTGTTGTCCGCTATAAGACGCTTGACAGTTTTGACGCCTATTTCGGCTCTGCAATTACTATGTGGGAAGGCCACAGAGGAAAGGCGGTGATGGACTCCCCAGTCCTTTAAAAATGGCCTAGTTGCCGTCGCTGTAAATTCAGGTCCACCATCAGATGTCAATTCATCCGGAATCCCAAATGTAACAAATGTTCGGCGTAGTGAAGTTATAAGACCCTCTGCACCGTTCGAAGATCGTTCAACTATGGGCCAATTCGAGTATCGATCAACTATAACTAAATATCCAACTCCTCGGTAGTGAAAGTAATCTGCACAAACACATTGGAACGGGTAGTCTGGAGATATAAGGGGTGTAGGCGGAGCACTAGGATTCGAAGGCGCGATGCGATTGCAGTGGTTGCATCCAGCTTGAAGTGCTGTTATAGCGGTTGTTATCCCTGGCCAAAACACAGATGACTCTGCTTGCGATACCATAGAGGTAATTCCTTGATGTGGTGAATGAAGAGATGTGAAAATTTCCTGACGAAGGGCTGGAGGAATAACTATACGCTCCTTGTATAGTATCACACCATCAACAGTGTAGAGATGCTTGCGGAATTGAAAATACTCTCGAAGATGTACAGGAAATTCTTGGCGAGACTCTGGTACTCCGCATTCTATAAGGCTGAGCAGTTCATGCATGTTATCGTCACTACTTGTGGCAGTGCGAACTCTGTCCCAGGTGACTGCTCTAACGTTAAGTGAGTCAAGTGAGCATACTGCTGATGCGGTGATACAAGTATCAATATCATTGTCAGTGGAAACAGAATATGCTGATGGCAATTTGTGTTGGGGAACATTTCTCACGGAAGGTACACTGTCAACTGATGCAATGTCATCTTGAAGCGATAGCTTTTCGGATTTTCCAGTTGGGTGGCGCGATACTCCATCTGCAGCGAGATGCTTGACCCCTGGGATATGAATCATGCGAAATCGATAGCGGAGGGACTTTTCCTTCAAGTTTCTGAGACGTGAATTTGATATGTCCTCCAATGATCTGTCACCAAATATTTTCAACGGGTTTATGGTCAACTGCGACCACAAGATCTTCACAGCCAAGAACAAGATATCTTGCCTTATCAAGAGCATCGACGACTGCCAACGCTTCACCTTCAACTGGTGCATATCGAGACTCAGCTGCATGTGTGAACCTACTTCCGACAAGTGTGATCTTCCAACCAGTGCGACAACAAAACGGTCGGTAGTCTGGACAGTCGCAATGTTTCTGGAACAGCCAGAATCCAATTCCTGATTTTGACCAATCGGTGGCGAGACAGGTAGGTTTTGTCTTGTCAAAGATTCGCACGCCTTCTTCAATTTCGTTGATAATGGCAGTTTTAGACTCCTCAAAGAGTGCATTAATATTGTCATTCTAGGTAAATGGTGTTCCTGGTTTCAATAACTGTCTGAATGGTAGCATTTTGTCGGTCATGCTGAAAGCATACGATACTTGGTTTACTAAACCTAACCAAGATCTGACATCGGTGATATTTCTTGGGGTTGGAAAGTCCATAATTGCACTAAGATATCTTGCACATGGGCGAACTGTGTCTGGGGTTATTTCGAATCCAGCGAATTCAGCTGTGTCTTCTGCGAAACGAAATTTGTCAGGGTTGAGTGTTATGCCGTGGCTTCCACATGTCGAGCCATTGTACAGCTTGGAAAAAAACTCGCCTCTATTGAGTCAGACCAAAGAAGAACACCGTCGACACATTTAGTTTTGTTGGGTATCTCGGCAACTATTTCATCATACCGTCGAGTATATCCGTCGCCAGAAGCAATATACCCTTGAGGGGCTGTTTTATAATGATAGCGTCCCCAAGGAGTGGTAAACGTAGTTAAGTGTCGGTCAGATTCCTGAATCGGTACACTGTGGTATCCGTTCCAGGCATCAAAGACAGTTTTCTTTTTTCCTTGTGGTACTGACCTTGCTTGGTGAAATGGACAAGACGTATGATGTGTTTCTCTCTTAGCGTGCACATTGAGAGGCTGAAAATCAACTGTTCGTCGAGGTGTGCCATTTTTCTTAGCACATACAACCATCCGATGGCACCAAGTTACTGGTTCTCCAATTGGGACAGGTTCAAGGACACCAAGGCGGACGTCCTGGTCAAGTCCAGCTTTAACTTCCTCTTGCCAGTGTAACGGCACTGGCACTGGTGTGTGACGAGCAACAGAATCAGCATTCAGATCGATCATCAGCTTCATTGGGGGTCCATCCATTAGTGGTAACGGTTGGTGGTCACATACATTGAATGTACTTGATTCGTAGTACTTCAAGAGGTAGTCCTTTAGTTTAGACCAGTTGGACTCGGTTGCACTGAACGGTAATTCTGTAGGCGGCAGAGGTGGTAGTTGACGTTTTGGGCAGTCACACTGATTGGCTAGTCCACTAACGCTTCCTACTCCATTGTTGGTGGCATCCGGAGTTTCCGATTGTGTGTCATAGATTTCACCAATAGTCGGAAAACTGTCCGATATCATGCCAAGGGCGATGCAGGCTTCCCTACTGATGAAGAGCTTATCCGAGTTGTCGGTGACATATGTCATTTGTCTAGTCTCAACAAGGTTCCCCTGCTCATCTGTTCCTGATATACAAAGGATTGTGGCACCGAGGATTTTAATGCCCGTGTTATTTGCAGCGTGCATTTTCATAGTTACAGGAATGAGGTCACTTTGCTTGAAGCCAAGTTTGTGGATGACCTTGATACCTGCGAGACAGCTTTGGCATCCAGTGTCTGCCATTGCAGATATACAAACAGCATGTGTACCAGCTTGAAGGTGGAAACCAAAGGCTTCGTAATCCTTAGGTGACGTTCTGATTGTCAGATTTATGAAAGGTTGAGATTTGGAAGGTCTCTTTATCCAAGTATCAGATAAGTTGTCATACAGATGGTGGTCCAAAGCCAATGTCTTGTTGGTGTGTCGTTTAGAGATTGATGATACGCTGCACAAGGTGTTGAACACCGCATTCTCGTAGTCATTGGCATTGTGAGCACTGGGTTTCACTTTGGGTTTGCCCTTACTACGGCAAACACTCTCGAAGTGATTTTCTCGGTTGCAGTGTTCACATCTATGACCGTAAGCTAGACATTCTGATTTTCTTGCACGTGCAGGAGTGTTTTTACCATGTCCTTTCTTGTCACAGTATGAGCAAACTTCGTTTTTATCTTTGACAGCGGTTTGTTTTGCCTTTCTGTATGAACTACTGGCCGCTGCTTGGACCTCATGAGAGTCTAATGGTCGGGAGGCAGATCGTTTACCAGTTTCTTTAGCTTCGACAAACTGTGCAACTTCTTCCAATGACATGTCCTGATTCTTATCACCAAGTAGATCTAATTGTATTTCAGGGTCACATATGCCGCGTGCTAATACATCTCTCACTATTGTGTCAGTATAATTTACATCAACGTTGCATCCTAGACATTTTATCAGGAATTTGCAAACACTAGCCTGTCCTATAAGTCGTGCGCAGAAACGTCGTACAGGCTCATCACGGTCTTGATGCATGTTGTGTAGAGTCACTCGAGCTACCATGGTGTTTTCCTCTCGAACTGCCAGTTTTTTTATTGCTCCCATCACTTCTACTTCAGTCTTGTTAGTAAGACTGCCACCAGCTGATCGTGTTAAGTCTTTTCGAAGTTGTTCTTCGCAGCATTCTAGAAGCTGTACCACACGATCACGGCCCTCAATTTTAGTTGCGTCTACATAGTCAGACCATCGTGATTGAAAATATGCCCATTCTTCACTTGTTCCCGCTGTCGATATTGTGTGTCTTTTAACTTTCTACTTTGGCAGCTTGTCCAGGAGCATGTGTGGTGCAGTGAGCAGTTATGAGTGCAGCGACGATGGCGGCCTCAAGGTCGTCCGTGACGTAATCACAGCCTGGTATTGGACATCCTACTGCTGGCATTTTGATTAGTTCTTAGGATTTAGTCATTCACAATATCTGTTATCCTGAATCCATCTCTGGCCGTGGTCATAGATGAGAGCTTGGTCCATTTATTCAAATGTCTTTATTATTGAACAATGACCACGGTCAATCTGAAATGAACATAAAACATATTTAGAATAAATGATGAACAATGTATATAACTCAAATGAACATAAAACATATTAAGAATAAATGATGAACAATGTATATAACTCAATGTTTATAACCCTCTAATTACTTCTCTTGTAGTTTGTTTATTTCCTTGTTTCCTTTCCTCACTGGGCTATTTTTCCCTGTGATGGAGTCCTTGGGCTTATAGCATCCTGTTTTTTCTATTAGGGTTGTAGCTTAGCTGTTAGTATTTTAATCATAATGATAATGATGATAATAATAATAATAATAATAATAATAATAATAATAATAGTAATAATAATAATAATAGTAATAATAATAATTATAGTAATAACAATAATAATGATAGTAATAACAATAATAATGATAGTAATAATAATAATAATGGTGATGGTTGAATACAGTAATGATTGTGATAGGTTTGATGATAACGCTGAAGTTAAGATGAAGTACTACACCCCATAGCTTAGTTGACATATCTTTGAACGAGGGACATATTTACTGTGAACGATATTCTTGACTTGAGTGTTATGGCAATAGCAACGAAAGTAAGAAATATTGAAGAATAATTTATATAGATGAAGGTGTAAGTTTGTCAGTGGGTTGAATTCAAGAAAGGAAGATCAACACTATTATATATAACTGATAAAGAATAGATAAACAAGATAGGTCGACGAGGATTTGGATGGTTCTCAAGGAATGGTTTGATGTAGAAGAGGAAATGCCATTACAGAATTAAGATAAGAGAGGGAAAGGTATCAGGAACAGCTTATGATGATAAATTAAAGAAATAGAAGATGAATGATTTTATTCACTTTCCTCTAGGTAAGGATAGAAGAGCTCTTCAGTTATGGTAAGCAGCTTTTCTAGGAGGACACTCCGAAATCAAACCATTGTTTTCTAGTCTTGAGTTGTGCCATAGCCTCTATACCGGGGTCTTCCATTGTCTTGGGTTAGAGTTCTCTTGCTTGAGGGTACACATTCGGGTACACTATTCTATCTTATTTCTCTCCCTGTTGTCCTTGTTAAAGTTTTTATAGTATTATTTATATTTTAATGTTAATGTTCTTGAAATATTTTATTTTTCCTTGTTTCCCTTTCTCACTGGGCTATTTTCCCTATTGGAGCCCCTAGGCTTATAGCATCCTGGTTTTCCAACTAGGGTTGTAGCTTATCAAGTAATAATGATAATAATAATAATAATAATAATAATAATAATAATAATAATAATAATAATAATATTGGCCTGCCAGGTTATATATATTGCTTGCCAGGCTTTCCAAGTTGTTATTGTTACCTTATCCGATATCATTTCATTTGTGTTGTGGCCCTGGCTGGGCTTATTCTGAGAGCAATGACGCTTACCTCCGAGCAATATCCGGATTCTTGTATCGATTCACAAACGAAAGTAGTTTGATGATGACCGAAGAAATTTTCGCTATAAACTTGGTGGCGATGATTTTGAAAATACTAACGTATTTTTGTGGTTTTGATTAATATTTAATCTTTTATGGTGATGTATTATTTTTTTTTAACCTTCGCCAACTTCGTTGCGACGAAGGTTATGGTTTGATAGGCGTGTATTTTTTATGTCTGTCTGTGTGTTTCTGATTCGCATAACTCAAAAACTATCGGACTGAATTTCATGAAATTTGGTAGAATGATTGGCCATGATCCAAGGACAATTTAATTAGTTTTTGGGAGGGATTGGGTCAAAGGTCAAGGTAGCGAAAAGGTCAAAAACGTCTTTTTGTTATCGTGGTCAATTTTTATCCGATTTGCATGAAACTAGTACCAAAATATGCATAATTCAATTGCCTATTTTGTGATTTCAGAGTGATTGGGTCAAAGGTTAAGGGCAAAAGCGTCTTTTTGCTAAATCGTGGTCAATTTTTATCCGATTTGCATGAAGAAAGTGTCAAAATGTACATAATTCAATTGCTGATCATATGATATGCAACTTGATCAAGGTCAAGGTCGCAGAGAGGTCAAAAAGGTCTTTTTGCTCTATAGTGGGAAAATATGAAATTGGGTGGGATAACTAGCCATGGTTCTAGGATAATTTTATTAGATTTTGTGAGTGATTTTTTTTATTTCGTGGTCAATTTTTTTTTTCGATTTGCATGAAACTAGTGCCAAAATGTGCATTATTTCAATATCCTATCTTATGTTGTGTTGGTGCAGGTATGCACTCTACCGAGTGCCCAAACTAGTAAGAAAAGGAGATAAGATGAGAGAGTTTAAGAAAAGGGTTTTGGAGGTTATTGATATCCTCGAGGAATTGAAGATGTTCAAGAATGGTGGACACGAAATGCAGCAGTAATGAGAAGGCATGGAAAGGAGCTGCTAGGAGAGACATCTGGTATCTTATGGGAAGAAAAGGAGAGTTGGTGGTGGAGTGAAGAAATTGAGAAAGTTGTAAAAGATAAGAAGGAGGCAAAGAAGAGATGGGAAGAGTCACAGTCAGGGGAAGACAGAGAGAGGTTCAAAGAGAAAAACAAGGTGGTGAAGAAGGTAGTAGCCCAAGCTAAAGCTAAGGCATATGATGATGTGTATAATGAGCTGGGGACAAAGGAAGGATTAAACAAGATGATCAAGCTATCGAAGACTAGAACTAAGAGCACCAAAGATATTACACACATCAAACAAATAAAAGATCAAGATGGTGTAGTACTTAGAAAGGAGGAAGACATTGTAAAGAGATGGAAAGAATATTTTGAACAGCTGTTGAATGAAGAAAATGATAGATTATTAAGAGAGGATGGACTGGTGAATTTTGGCATGGTAATAAGTTTCTCTAGGCAAGAGGTAATAAATGCATTGAGGAAGATGAAGAATGGGAAGGCAACTGAACCAGACATGATTCCTGTGGAGGCATGGAAAGCCTTAGGAGATGAAGGAGTGGATATACTGTACGATCTCATGATAAAGGTTTTTGAGCAGGAAAAGATACCAGATGAGTGGCGTGGGAGTATAATGATCCCAATCTTCAAAGGGAAAGGGGATGTCCAAGAGTGTGGGAATTACAGAGGTATTAAATTGATGTCCCACACTTTGAAGATACTGGAAAGGATGATAGATGCTAGACTAAGAGAAGAAGTAGAAATAGGTAAAGAGCAGATGAGATTCATGAAGGGGAGGGGAACAACAGATGGTGTATTTTGTCTGAGGCAACTAATGGAGAAATTCCGGGAAAAGCAAAGAGACCTGCATGTGGTATTCATTGACCTTGAAAAGGCTTATGACCGAGTCCCAAGACAAGAGGTATGGAGGAGTTTGAGGGAGAGCAGTGTGCCAGAGAAGTACGTTCGACTGATACAAGAGATGTACCGTAATGTATTTACTAGAGTGAGGAGCAGTGCTGGGGAGACAGAGGGTTTTGAGGTGAGAGTAGGATTACACCAAGGGTCAGCTCTGAGCCCATTTATCTTTAACATAGTGATGGACGTTTTAATAGAAGAGGTAAGGGAGGCAGTACCATGGAACATATTGTATGCAGATGATATTGTTCTGTGCGCAGAGAGCAATGAAGATCTGGAAATGAAATTGGAAAGGTGGAGACAAGTACTGGAGGACAGAGGAATGAGAATAAGTAGATCTAAGACAGAATATATGTGTACCACCAGTGAGGGGGATGATAGAGAAAGTATTCATCTTAGGGGAGAACAGTTAAAGAGAGTTGATAAGTTTAAGTATTTGGAATCCTTTGTTAACGCTGGAGGAGGTATGGAAGATGAAGTTAAACATCGGGTACAGGCAGGCTGGAACAACTGGAGAGCAGCCTCAGGAGTTCTTTGTGACAAAAGAATACCACTGAGGTCGAAAGAAAAATTTCATAACACAGTGGTAAGTACAGCAATGCTGTATGGAACGGAAACAGCAAGCATGAGGAAGACAGAGGAGAAGAAGATGGATGTGGCAGAAATGAGAATGCTTAGGTGGATGTCTGGGGTGACGAGAGGATCGGATAAAAAATGACTACATAAGGGGGTCGACAAAGGTGGTGGAAATATCAAAGAAAGTGCAGGAAGGGAGGCTGAGATGGTATGGACACCTGATGAGGAGAGATGAGGACCACGTTGGGAGACATACTATGGAGATGGAGGTTCAAGGAAGAAGAAGAAGAGGGAGACCAAGAAAGAGATGGAGGGACTGTGTGAAAGGAGACTTGCAGGAGAAGGGGATTGATGAGGCAGAAGCGCAGAATAGAAAAAGATGGAAACGGCTCATTCGCAACGGCGACCCCATATAAAAATGGGAACCAGCTGGGAAGAAGATAATGATTTGTATTCATATGCTTTGCATATATGTACTGAAAAAAAGAGCAATTGCATTGCTCTCAGTGTAGATTCTGCTATAAGTAATTACTTGAACTTTTTTTTTATAGAATCTGTATATTTACGTTTTCTAAGACATTTGCACAATTAGTGAATTTTCTAAACTTCAAAAGTATGTTGATTGACAAATTTTGAACTGTTTAGTTGTGCACAATATCTCTTATATTTTTTTTTTCTTCCATAAAATGTATGAATATAACGTAGATCAAAGCCCGTATAGAGGAAGACGCAATTGTATTTGTGGGTGTTGCTATTATTGTGATTTTGA
Source organism: Palaemon carinicauda (assembly GCF_036898095.1). Lineage (NCBI taxonomy): Eukaryota > Metazoa > Arthropoda > Malacostraca > Decapoda > Palaemonidae > Palaemon > Palaemon carinicauda. Next base: position 176,476 of record NW_027171938.1, read on the forward strand.
TTTTAGGTCTTCTACGTACAATTGTGATTGAATGAAACGGTTGAGAAGTCACTAGATGAATTATGTGTGCAGTTGTTGAAAAGGCATCATCTCATCGCTCATCTAAGACGGTGCTATCAAACATATTCTTATCATGTTCGAGTGTTTTAGGACTTGATTCAGGTTTGCTAGGTCCATCAATCTTTCTGAACCTACCTCCTATCAGCCCACCAACATGCTAACGGTTATCAGATTCCGTAGGGTCACAAGCACCGATCCTTAGGGCCCTAATTCAGTGTATTATATATATATATATATATATATATGTATATATATATATATATATATATATATATATATGTATATGTGTGTGTGTATATGTATGTGTGTGTGTTTTGTGGGAGGCTTCCTGCAATTTCTGCCCAAATTCACGTCAGTTTTAAGCCCTTTCTCTATGTAAGTTGGCTTGACATTCTTGCTTCATCCGTATCTATTACATTTCTGACTTAACCTTTCCCTTCTCTTCAAATGATTAAGCCATCTTAGTCTGAGAAACACACACATACACATATACAGTATATATATATATATATATATATATTATATATATATATATATATATATATATATATATATATATTTACTCTTAGTCTGAGAAACACACACACACACGCACACTCACACACACACACACACACATATATATATATATATATATATATATATATATATATATATATATATGCATATATTTATTTATTTATCCAGCTACTTTCCTTCACAATATCTACTTTCATTGACAGAAAAACAATAGCTCAGCCAATGCCACATCAATACTTAACTGCTGCATCGTGGATGGATTCACGAGTATTAAACTTTCTCATCATTGGCTACTTCATACACCATCAGAGAAAGCTCACCTGATTTGATTAATGGATTAAAAGTTATTCGAATTTTCGAGATGGAATTGCTTAAAAAAGACAGATATTTCCAATTTCCAGAATGAAGTTGCGAGCCCTATACCCAATATCTCGACCCATAGGCAC
>NW_027171938.1:182500-187500 GCF_036898095.1 Palaemon carinicauda
ATTAGCACCATAGGCCACTGCTGAAATTCTCTTTACATTTGTCTTAGTTTCATCGTATAATTTTAGGCGTGTGTATTAAATAGATTCTGTTCATTCTCGTTCTTTGTTTTCTTTCTCGGCTATTTCGTTCGTGTTATTTTCTTGTATTATACTCTGCACATATATCTATAGTTATATTATATATATATATATATATATATATATATATATATATATATATATATATATATATATATCATAGGAGATGATGAATGGAGAAGTATTCAATTAAATGCTCAGGATAGAGACGACAGGCGAAATCTAACCGAGGCCCTTTGCGTCGATAGGCCTAGGAGGTGAGGATGATGATGCTGGACACACACACACACACACACACACACACATATATATATATATATTTATATAATATATGTATATATAATATATATATAATTATATATATATATATATATATATATATATATATATGTATAAAATATTCACGTAAGTTGTATATTCTGTTTGTGTACATACATTCATGTATGATATATATATATATATATATATATATACATATATATTGGTAATGTTACTCCTCTATGTAAATGTGTTTGTGGTAGCTCAAGTCCCACTGATTACCGCCCAATTTCCATAACTCCCATATTATCTAAAGTTTTTGAACGTCTTCTGGCAAAACGTCTTAATAGGTTTGCTGAAGGTAATCATCTACTCCCTAGTTTGCAATTTGGTTTTCGGAAAGGCCTTGGAGCATGTGATGCCCTTCTTACAATCTCCAATACAGTACAGAAATCCCTTGATTGTGGTCGGGAAGTTCGTATGATTGGCCTTGATTTTAGTGCTGCCTTTGACCGTGTTAATCATGAGGCCCTTGTTTTCAAACTGAAACAGTTGGGAGTGGGTGGGTCGTTTCTTAGCATTATTATTGATTTTTTAAGTAGTAGATCTCAAAGAGTTGTTGTTGATGGGCACCATAGTGAGTATAGGAATGTGATATCCGGTGTTCCACAGGGTAGTGTTCTTGGCCCATTACTTTTCATACTATATACACATGACATGTGGTTTGGCCTAGAAAATAAGCTTGTTGCATATGCAGATGATGCTACTCTCTTTGCATCAATTCCATCCCCTGAATGTAGATCTGGGGTTGGTGAATCCCTTAATAGAGATTTAGCTAAAATTAGTGCATGGTGCAAATTATGGGGTATGAAGTTGAATCCTAACAAAACTCAAAGTATGATTGTAAGTAGGTCAAGGACGGTGGCTCCTCAACATCCGGATCTCAGTATTGATAATGTTTCTTTAAATTTGTATATGACTTTCAAAATTTTAGGCGTGATTCTTGACAGCAAATTTACTTTTGAGAAACATATAAGGTCTGTGTCTTCTTCAATTGCACAAAAAATTGGCTTATTGAGAAAGTCTTTTAAGATATTCGGTGATCAATCTATTCTGAAGAAGTGTTTTAATTCTTTTATTCTACCTTGTTTTGAGTATTGTTCTCCTGTCTGGTCTTCAGCTGCTGATTCTCATCTTAATTTGTTGGACAGAAACTTACGGTCTATTAAATTTCTTATTCCTGATCTAGATATTAATCTCTGGCACCGTCGATCAATTAGTTCATTATGCATGTTGCATAAGATTTTTCATAACTCTGACCATCCTTTACATTCAGATCTCCCTGGACAATTCTATCCTGTTCGTAATACTAGGCAGGCAGTTAATTCTAATAGCCAGGCCTTCTCCATCATAAGACTCAATACTACGCAGTACTCTAGAAGTTTTATTCCAGCTGTTACCAAGTTGTGGAATGATCTTCCTAATCGGATTGTTGAATCAGTAGAACTTCAAAAGTTCAAAGTTGGAGCAAATGCTTTTTTGTTGACCAGGCGGACATGAGTCTTTTTATAGTTTATATATGACATATTTGTTGTTGACGTTGTTAATAGTTTATATATGATATATCTCTTTTGACATTACTTTTTTTAGAATGATTTATTGTTAATTTGTTCTCTTCAGTTATTTATTTCCTTATTTCCTTTCCTCACTGGGCTATTTTTCCCTATTGGAGCTCCTGGGCTTATAGCATCTTGCTTTTCCAATTAGGGTTGTAGCTTGGATAGTAATAATAATAATAATATGAATGTATGTACACATACAGAATATAGAACTTGCATGAATATTATATATATATATATATATATATATATATATATATATATATACTGTAATATACATATATATATATATATATATATATATATATATATATATATATATATATATATATGTATATATGTAAATATCACCCACGAAATGCATTTAATACCGAATTCTATCTTGGGAATACATATCCACTTGGAATTCATTTTATGGTAACAGCTTCTGGCCGGGTGGTGATTCGAACCACCACCTGTACGGCTTGAAACTATGCTGGCAGGGACCCTACCGACTCAGCTATCAAGAGAGTCTCTCTTGATAGCTGAGGCGGTAGGGTCCCTGCCAGCATAGTTTCAAGCCGTACAGGTGGTGGTTCGAATCACCACCCGGCCAGAAGCTGTTACCATAAAATGAATTCCAAGTGGATATGTATTCCCAAGATAGAATTCGGTATTAAATGCATTTCGTGGGTGATATTTACATTAATTAAAATCACGTGTGCTTGTTATATATGTTCATGTATATATATATATGTATATATAAATATATATGTGATAAATTTTGCACATTTAGAAGTGTTTTTCATATTCAAATAAGCCATATATATTTTTTATACATTAATGTCTGGATTCTCTTAACGACTTCGGGATCAGAGCCCCAGGTGAAATCACACAAAGACAAGAGCGTGTGACCGGCCAGGAATCGAACCCTGGTCCGGCAAGCTTGTATAGACAATGACTAAACCACTTTCTATACAAGCTTGCCGGACCAGGGTTCGATTCCCGGCCGGTTACAAGCTCTTGTCTTTGTGTGATTTTGCCTGAGGCTCTGATCCCGAGGTCGTTAAAAGAATCCAGACATTAATGTATAAAAAATATATATGGCTAATTTGAATATGTATATATATATATATATATATATATATAGTGTGTGTGTATCTATGTGTACATGCATAAATACACACATACTGGTATATCAATAGTTTTCTTAATACGGGGAAATGGGAGTGTGACCCTTGGGTCGTCGTCATCTGTTCAGTCACTCGGCCAGTTTTATAGTCACATTTATGTTCTTTCTGTTTCTTTTAAATATTCCAGTGAATCACTTTTTTTCAAATAGAATTTAGTAAAGTCGACTGAAGACAAACAACTTTACCATGTTGAATTTGAAAAAAAAAGAATTGTCTCCAAAATCCTCTTGAAGAAGTTTCGAAATTCTAAATCCCTTGACACGAAGATATGAAAACCTTTTGAGTTTTAGCGAGTTCGATTTAGACAATTTTCTTCTCACTGGACAAACTTACCGACTCCTTGGAGCATGGAGAAGCGTTGCTCCTAGTGTTCCAATTTCTTTTCCGTCTTGGTTTAGAGTTCTCTTGCTTGAGGGTGTACTTGGGCACAGTATTCTATCTTATTTCTCTTCCATTTGTTTTGTTAATGATTTTATAGGTTATATAGGAAATATCTCTTTTAATGTTGTCACTGTTCTTAAAAGATTTTATTTTTCCTTTTTCCTTTGATCACTGGGCTATTTTCCCTTTTGGAGCCCCTGGCCTTATAGCATCCTGCTTTTCTAACTAGTGTCGTAGCTTAGCAAATAATGATAATAATAATAATGATAATAATAATAATGATAATAATAATAATGATAATAATAATAATAATAATAATATGTTATTTCATCTGAATTGGAAGTAGATCCAGAGGAATGACAAGGAGGTCATAAATCGCTGGAGAGAGAATAGAAGACTTACCTATCATTATCTGGTTATACATACATACATACATACATAAATACATACACACACACACACACACACACACATATATATATATATATATATATATATATATATTATTGTATAAGGAGGTGCCTATATATATCACTTATTTATTATTTTCCTATTTCTTTTACTTTACCAATAAATCTACTCAATCTTCTCCCATTTATTTCTCCTTAGTTCACATAATCTACGAAAACTATTCTTCTCTACAGTGGCCACTCCTTTTTTTTATCCTTATTATTTACCATTCGCAATAAATTTCATACATTTCAAACCTTGTTTTCCTTACTGCATATTTCCACTTTATCGTTTACAAACATGCTGATGCCTCTCTTGATTCCCCCTTACTTGAAATATTTACTCTGGAATTTCCATACTGTTCTATTGCTTTGACTTTTGTACCATTCATTGCCCCATCTTGTTTTCTTCTTTCGGATATAATCTTCCTCCTTCTCTACTTCTACTTTCCTTACTTTCTATTCTGGCTCTCATCAAAATGGTACCTTCATTAACCTAAGAGGATATTTCTTAACATTTTATCTCGCTCTGTGCAGTTTTATTTTGAGATTAATTGCTTTTTAACCCTACTATGCACATTTAATTTCATGTAGGACAATGTATTTTTTCTGGAATACTTTGTTACCCTTCTACATTTTTTCATTATGCCCCTTCTTTCTTTTCAATTACTTGACGAGTTTATGAATCTTCTATTACTGTATATGATCTTCTGTGTCTTTATTGAAAAGTGACTGAATTTACCTCATCCATCACTATGTTTTTATTCATTACTATATTTTTTATTCCCTTTCCCTACCTCGTAAATCTGTAAACATCAGGTGTCACAACTGTACTGGGACTTTGCTTGCATTGCTCCTTGGTGCGTCTACTTCTATGTAGTTAATACTTGGCCATTTTCACCTATTTATTTTATATCTTGTACACATAGCTTTATTAAACTCTCTCTATTACCCTTACAACTACAAATTGAAGTTTCTAAGGTTTATAGTGATCTTTATTTTAATGTTGTTATTCTTGAAATATTTTATTTTTCCTTGTTTCT
>NW_027171938.1:192500-245000 GCF_036898095.1 Palaemon carinicauda
ATAAAATGTAAGTGGTAATATATTTACCTCCGCCAACGAAGTTGGAAGGAGGTTATGTTTTACCCCTTGTTTGGGTGTGGGTGTGTGTGTGTGCGTGTGCCTGTGAACAGCTTCCTGGTCACAATTTTAATCGTAGAGTAATGAAACTTGCAGGGATTCACTTGTGTAAAAAGCTGGATATTTTTAAATTTCGGAAGGTCAAGGTCAAATGGCAAGGTCACGGTCAAGCAAGATGTCCAATTCACATAATCGGCCCTAAGTTTCGACATCGTTGTCACAGAGACTTCAAGGTCAGGGTCAAAGATCAAGGTCACGCTCGAGAAAAAGGTCGAGAATTTAGCTCCCGCGGCGGAGGTCTGCGCTCTACGGAGTGCCTCTCTAGTTTCTTATGATTTATATGCAAGAAATGTTTAGGTAATTATACAGTAACAAGGACAAAGTCAAGTATTAGGCATAAGTTAATAGTCGAACCGTCATCATATACTTAATTTCTTATTACTCATATGCTCAGAAGATCGAAAACAAATTTTTTGTATTAAACAAACACATGATGTATGATTGAATCTTATGAGATAATTTAAAATAACTTGAATGATTAAAAAAAAACTATACAAGTCATTCACTATTATCATTAGGGTCACCAATGACATTTTTTACTTCTTCAAAGCTGATAATTATATTCAGATAATTGACAAGATAGGAATTGATATTTAAAATTTGTATCAAAACGGGAAAAATTTGCCATTTTTCTCTTCAGTCTTTTTATACTTTAATACTGGGAAGTGATTTTTTCGTTATTGAAATGCAGAAATAAGAAAAATACGATAGAATGTCTATTCTCTATCTTGATATCTCTTACCTTTCCACGATGGAGTTTAACGTTAGACTGAAGTCAACTGCTTGGGTGAATTCACTTTTTAATAAATTTCCCCTATAGTTGATCCACAGGAATAGACATAGGGCACTTAAACCCCTGGCCACGGTGGGAGGTGATTTGAAGGGTCAGTAATCTACCTACCATAGGGGTTTCTCATTAGCACCAAGGTGTTAATGAGGGCAGAGGATTAACTTGAAGCTTGGTCAGATTGATTTTGGTCGAAAAGGATGACTTTCCCCTAACATCTAAGATTTCAGCGGCCTTATTTCTTCGGGTCGAATATAGAAGGATTCGACAGATGGAAGTATCTCTGGAATAAATTCCCTAAGGAGATTATAGTCCAACCGATTTAGGAAGGCAGCTGCCACTTCTTTCTTGACCTTGTAAAATCGTCCAGTCAAAATTGCAGTAGAAATTAAATTTTTAATAATAGAAACCATCATGAGTTGGTTTTCATCATGGACCACCAAAAGATCATTGTGGACCCACAATTTGTTATGTTTTGCTTGTGGGCCCTCAGAAATATTTCATGGACCCCTAGGGTCCATGTGGACCCCGGTTGAGAACCCCTGCTATAGACCTATAGATTCCCCCAAGCTCACCATTCTTAGCTCACAATGTTGTTAAGGTTGCAGACATTACAAGTAACTATCGAGTTTGAGCGGGACTCGATCTCCTGTTCAGCAGAACGCCAGGCAAGGACGGTTCCAGTAGGCCATCGCAACTTTGTATAAACAATGTGACTAAGATAAAAAGAAGGTATTGCCGATCATATGCGGAAAATAATTGAACATAATTCCGTGTTTTATGATATTTTTCGTTTAAAACTGTAGAGAAAAACAGCACACTTAATATGTAGCTTTCTTTATCTCAATCTTTGACCAAGCGCTTTCGTGTTATTATTACACCTCCTCAAGGTCTTATGATTTCAAAATACATTAAGAATACAAAGAAACCTCTGTGATGACGTATAAACAGAGGTTTCTTTGTATTCTTGATGTATTTTTAAATCATAAGAACTTGAGGAGGTGTAATGATAACACGAAATAGATGGCTCTTGAAATAAAACAGAAACTGACCCTTTTTTTTTTTCGAGCCCCCAGTGAAGAGAACTATCATATTGTCAGTAGCACATGCCTACTACAGAAGGATAGCTGGAGCTCATCTAAGCTGATTTGGACGTGGTTTAGCTCATATTTGATCAATTTGATCAAATTTCAATTTTTATCCAATTTTGATCTAAATTATCTTTTCTTACCACCGAGATTTAATGTTTAAATGTATTATTATTATTATTATTATTATTATTATTATTATTATTATTATTATTATTATTATTATTATTATTATTATTATTATTATTATTATTCGGGTTCGACTCATAAGGCTGAGCAACCTCCCCCATTATGATAAAATAACAACAAACAACAACTGATTCACCTCCCACTCATGATCACTCTCATCGATCAGTTTCAATTCTTGACTAAGCACTCGAGCATTCATCTCTCTTACAGCGCCTTCAACAAACACTGGTCTCCAGGATATTAATATCCTTCGTGTTGTGCTTGCTTAGCCAGGAATTTTATAGGAAAGGATAACGTATTTGCATTTAATTGGCATAGACACATATATAAGTATATATTATTATTATATATATAAATATATGTTTATATATACATATTTAATTGTGTGAAATTATATATACATTTGTTACCCTCTCTCTCTCTCTCTCTCTCTCTCTCTCTCTCTCTCTCTCTCTTATATATATATATATATATATATATATATATTGATACCAGACTCACGTTTTTCTTATGCTTTTTAATTAACCAGGAAAACCAGCCAAGCTAAGGAACACTGGCTCGGTTTGCTAGCTGCCTGGCAAGTCTTGCTAAATGCTGCTAGTTCACGTGGTTTTAAAAATCCTCTTTTTGGGCCGTGGGTAAGCAACGTTATAGATATAAATGACTACTAGAAATATAAGTTTAAAACTTTCAGAGACGCTGTAATAGCTATATTCCAGTTAAGCCCAGCTCCCTGAGAGCATCGTCATGGGTTGCAATGGAGAGGAGGTATTCCATGAAATGGACACATTTGAGATAACCCATAGAATGTCCACTTTACATTTGAAGTGAGCCTTTAAAGTCAGAGCTATTTTAATGTTATTGACTAAGATTAGTAGTAACGACCATCTTCCTCTCCTTGCTCTTCTGAATGTCCAAAGTAATGACACCAATGCCATGGTGTAAAATAACTCCAAAAATATTGGGTACAGGTTATGATCAACAATTTCGAAATTATTCGTTCGCTATTTGATTTATCGAGGATTGTTAACTGAAGCAAGTCTCGTTTCTCAGTTCTTATCGTTACTTGTTTCAAAATGTTTAATGAAAAGTATGCACCTCTAGTGTCTGGAGCGAGTGTATATCATGGCTACCAACTCAGGGATCTACCTAAATGGTATCATCCTATAGCTTATCCGTAATCAGCAGTTGACGTTAATATCTCCATTATCTTTCCCCCCTTTCCCATTACAACAGTTGAGCCTCTACTCTCAGGGGATTCTGCAGAGCCGCCCTGTATATTGTGGATAATTATTTCTCTAATAGTTTGGTCGAGATGTTTATCTTGAATATTGCTCAATTATTGATACCTACACCTAGCTCAAGATGAATGGGCAAGGATAAAGCCGAAACCAGCTAATACTTACTACCTTTACTAAGCAATATAGCCTATATATAATATGAATGGATATCTAGGCCTTATCTTGGTGTGGCATTCATAAAGGTTTAAGGGTCGCTCATGAATGGCAGGGGCAAGGGACAGTGACATTGCCCTAACGAACAAGACAATGCCCTAGAGACTGACCATATATACATATGATCAGAGCACAATCCCCCTCTCCACCCAAGCTAGGACCAAAGAGGGCCAGACAATGGCTGCTGATGACTGAGCAGATAGACCTATAGGCTCCCACAAACCCCACATCCTTAGCCCACAAGGATGGTGAGGTTGCATCGACCAAAGGAACTAACGAGTTTAAACGAGACTCGAACCCCAGTCTGGGGTTGACTAGTCAAGGACTTTACCACATCGGCCACCACAACTCTAAATAATTATTATCTTGAACTACGCTCTTAATGTTTCAGTCATTGCAGTCTTAGCCAGGTTTGTGATTCGGGCTTTAAAGTGGTCTTCAAATCCCAATGAAATCATGCAAACAATGATAGACTTGAAAGGATCTGTTGAAATTCAACACATTTTATGTAAAATATAAATCTTAATTTTTGAAAAATGTGTAAACCAAGTTCATTGCTAATATATCATAATGAGTATTCAGTGTCCATTCTCTGCCATCAGAGGTTCATTCAGAATTGCCCGAAGGCGTAATCATGTTCATTACAGTAAGATCCTTTCATACAGGATTTATTACGTCTATACATGATTCATTCCCCCGTGACTTCGACCTTTATTCATTTTCAATCTTTAAATGTTATTTACCCTGGGCAAAGTAACATTTAATCTTATTTTTATTCATAGGGGTTGTGTAGCCTATTGGTAAAATCCCTGTCTGGTGATCTGCTGGACTAAGGTTCGAGACCCGTTCAAGTTCGATAGTTCATTTTAGTGTCTGCAACCTCACCATCCTTGTGAGCTAAGGATGAGGTGTTTGGGGGAGTCTATGGGTCTACCTGCTGAATCATCACCAGCTATTGCCTGGCTTTTACTGATCCTAGCTAGGGTGAAGAAGAGCGTTAGGCGCTGATCTTATTTATATGTGATCAGTCTCTATGGCTTTATCCTGTTCGTTAGGGCTATGTCACTGTTCCTTGCAGCTGCCATTCATGAGTGACATTTAAAGAGTTAATGCATTTTATTGTTCAGTGCTTCAAATTACTGGTTTTATTATCTTTATGTGCTACAAATATTTAATTTTTCCTTTTATTCCAATGGTCTTTTATACTCGGATTCATTTGTTTTTGTAATTCTTTCAATTTTCCATATCACTGGTAATTACCGTATTTCCCGTGTCATAAGACGCACCTTTTTTCACGAAAAATTACCCCCAAAATCACCTTGCGTCTTAGCACTAAGACAAAGTTGTATTGGGGCGTTTGGCACACCTCAGACACCAAACTATTGACTTACAAGCTCTCAAACCCACGAGAGATAGAATATAAACCTACAATTATCATTCATATAATATAAATTCATTCATTTTTATATTGCATTTCATTTAATGAAGTACACTAGAAAATTATTTGTTTATTTTGGTAATCAGCTGATGACTCGCTAACCCCCTTCCACAAGTAAACATGCCAACTAGTGGTCTCGTAGCAGACGACACTATGACATAGTTGTTTATTCAGTATATAGCTATTTTCTCATATTTTGTTATTTTGTAATAAAGCAATATATTGATAATGACTTTGCTGCCTGAGTTCCAAAATAATACAAACGAACAGTTGCTGAATACGTCCTTGGTAAAAACTTCTGTAAGTTAAGTGCAGTATTACCAAGTTAGCAGAAAAGTAACTAGACCCAGAATCACATAAACAGTAGCGAAAGTATTCCGCCTAAAAGAATTTATCGATTCCTATAATCAATAACTACATTTTGTGTGAATAATTATAGGGTATATGAGGAATTTTGGAACTCACTAGAATTTTACATCTATACCAAAATTTTATAAAGAACCTTTGGCAACGCTGCTTTCATGTAAACAACACCTGAAACACCAAGCACTATTGAGTAAACGTTTAGTTGTGGTGGAAACTACGACTGGTTTAGTTGCTTCTTATAAGAATATATAATAGAATTGGGATAATCGGCATATAGCTAATAAATATTAACTTGAACATTTCATAATACACCCAAAATAAGAAAAGTTACTGTGCCAGACAGTAGTCACGCTAGAGTCACTGACCACGGATTTCTGCTAAGAAGTTTTTAAAATCCTCATTTTTTTTTTCTAAAACTGCCTTGCTAATTTAAGGGTGCGTCTTACCACTTGTAGCGTCTTATCACACGGAAAATACGGTAGATCTTTGTATTTAAGATTATTTTTGTAGGTCACTGATAATTTGTTTCACTTCTATTTAATAATACATTTATCACTAGTATTATTCGTATATTTTACGAAGTCGGTAGCCTAATTAGGTCTTTGTATTTACAGTTATTTTTGTAGGTCACTGATAATTTGTTTCACTTCTATTCATTATTACATTTATCACTAGTATTACTCATATATATAATATTACTCGTATATCTTTCACACGTTCCATTTCCTTAATGTATTCATCAGCGGTTCAACCTCCACCTCTCGCCTGATCTTTCATTCACTGTCCGTTCCGACGGCCCCAGAATCCTAATTTCATCCCTGGCTTTGAGACTCTTAAGCTCTTCATCTTGAATTCATAAATGGAGGACGTAAGAAGGGATTTCGGACTGCTCGGCAACCGTTTTCGATCCAGTTCATTTTGTGAGTTAATCGCCTTCAAGATTTTCTCGTTTTTACAAAGAAGTCTTGACCGATAAGTAAAGGATTGGGTGAGAGTAGTTAGGAAATTGTTATTCACACACACACACACACACATATATATATATATATATATATATTATATATACATATATATATATATATATATATATAATATATATATATATATATATGTTATATGTACATATATACATATATACATATATACATACACAACATATATACATAGACGCGCAAGCATACACATATACTGTGTGTAATATATATGTGTAAATATATAATGTGTGTGTATATTTTTTTATATATATGTGTGTATATATATATATATATATATATATGTGTGTGTATAATTATATACATATGAGTGTGTATAATTATATATATGTGTGTGTTTGTGTGTATGTTTAGGGTGAATATGAAAAAGGGTGCTTAGTGAACATTAATACAACGGGAAAATTAATGTATATTTTTCACAGAAAAAAAAAATATGTGAGACCTCCTGGCTAGTACAGTGGTAACGTGTTTGCTTAGCATTCGCATGGTGGCAGATCGATCCCAGTCCGGGACCGTGAGTTTAAGCTGTTTACAGGGGAGGTCACTTGTGTGATTGGGCACCACAGTGGGGGTTTGGTCTTCCCCAGCTAACGTTCTAGTGAGCATCTATTCTGATGAACCTGGAACTGAAACCAGACACCTTTATCTTTAAAACTTAGTATGAAAAAAGATAAAAAGTTATAGAATCAAAAAGTTATAAAAAGCAAACGGTTGTTGCTTTCCAAACACTACCTGTGAAGACAATGGACCGCACATGAGGCATGTCGACAACGTGGACGCGATAACCGCTACTGAATGATTTCTGTTACAACCATTTGTGGTGTAAAGTTCAAGACAAAGTTGCTCAAAAGAATCTTGCAAACTTAAAAACAGAAGACTTGCTTTTTTCCTTTTTTTTTATCCGTGGCATATTTTGAAGATTCCAGAGGTTTTTGTCTTGGGAAATTGAAAGGAAAACTTTGAAAAGTTGCAGGTTGCAAGTAGGTGTATAGCCATCAATTTTTTTTTCCAATTCAAGAGAAGAAAAAGAGAAAAAATTGATTCAATAGTTAGTGGCATTTCCTCTCCCAAAAATACTGATGACGAGTCGAGTGGATGCTGCATTCTAGAGGGCGTGTGAAAATTCAATCGAACTTTTACCAAATTGCAAATTTGAGTTATTATTATTCTTGAAACTATATCTGTATTTCGCGTCCTACGCTTGCATTTTGTGTTTCCTTCTAATAAAGCCCAGATACTAGGTAGATTAAAATGACTAGGATTGCATCGATAGTAGCTCAGCGTGAGGTATGCTTTTAATATTTCTTAGTCTTTGGTATGCTGGGGCTTTCTGAAAACATTCATCTGCATTTTTACCTTTTTTGTTTTTTTATGCATTTAGCTCATTTATTTAGTATTTTCAAGACCAATTTTTAATTTCTTCAATTAAAATATTTGGAATATTTGGTCTTGAAAATAACTAGTTCAAAAAAGTTTTTTTTTTTTATCGAAAAAACATGTTTTATTGTGATTGTAGATACAACCTCAGGTAGACCTCAAGCATTGCATTATAATCTTTCTTCCAGCCCACATCGTAGCCTTCCACCTTACCCATAGTTGCTCTTTTAACACCAAATGGCCTCTCGGACCCCAGCACCATTTTATTGAACTCAAATATAATAAATCATCATCATCTTGGTCACCTCGGTATTATGGTGGCAACTTATAACTTGCAGACGAACATCAAGTCCATTTGTAACTTGTTCATTAAAATCCATTACAAACCTATTGAAAATTATTGTATATATATTTATGGACTTGTGGAATGCATCAAATGAATTTCCTTTATTTCCCATGGGAATTATTTTGTAGAATACGAGCACTTAAGATTACGAGCATTTTAGATTACAAAAAGCATTTTATATTGCAATCATTTTAGATTACGAGCTCGCTCTCGCAATGAAGTAAACTGCAAACCAATGCACTAATAATGTTATCTTAAAATAAAACTTAAGAAAAACTTCGCAGTTATTAAATGAAGTAACAAAGGATGGATAGCAAGACGAGCTAAAAAAAAAGAAAAAAATGATAAGATTGAGTTTATACATTCTTCTTGATGTGCTGTAAAGTACAGGTGGAAACAGGTCTTTGTAAGGTAAATTTCCACATTTTACGTGTTTTTCCTATTGAAATAAGCCATGTATTTTAATACTTAATACTCCGCCAATGTCGTACCAGTTTCCTGGACCAGGGTTCGATTTCCCTTCCGGCCAGAAGTTATTATCTTTGAGTTGATTTCCCCTTGGGTCTTCGATCTCGAGGTATAAGAGAGAATCTAGATAATTAACGTAGTAAAATATATGGCTTATTTGAAGGTCTTAGTATGTAATTCCTTTTATCAAACTGATCAAATAGCAAACATTTGATCATTGCCTCTTCTTCTTCTTCTTCTTCTTCTTCTTCTTCTTCTTCTTCTTCTTCTCTCTCTCTCTCTCTCTCTCTCTCTCTCTCTCTCTCTCTCTCTCTGGCAGTGATGACCAGATAAAGGGTTTCCAAACTTATAGATCTGACAGAATAAATAGGAATCAAGGGGGAACCGCAATATATGGAAGAGACATAAATCAAGGAAAAGTCTGGGAAAAATACAGCAACACAGAATGTGAATTGATTGCGGTAGAATTTGAATCTGAAAAACTAGTGAATATTGTAGTTTACAGACCCCCAAATACTAAGGAGTTTGACATAATAATAGAAAAAATAGATGATATATGTAGAAACCATAAAGACTGGAATATACTCCTATCCGGAGATTTTAACTTTCCTTTCGTGGATTGGAAAGAACGGATAGAAGAAAGTGGTTGTATGTATACTTATAAAAAAAGAGAGCAATAGTAGCGCAGAAGATAAGAGACAATTTGAAAAGCTTCAAGATATGCTATTAGAACATAATATGCAACAAATAAACCACATTCCAACAAGAAAGGAAAATGTCCTAGATCTAGTATTTGTGAATGAGGTGAATTATGTTAAAGAAATAATAGTGTATAACACGGGAATTTCAGACCATAATGTCATAGAATTAATAGTTCATTCCAAAGCAAGTGATCACAGAATTAATCAAAGCACAAAACATTGGGAAGGATATGGAAAATATAATTTTTATAGTAAGAATATAAAATGGTCAGAAATAAATGAAGAACTGACTAATGAATGGAAAAATGTGTTTGTAAGTGATAATATACAAGTAAATACGGACATACTGTACAAAATACTGGAGAAAATTGATGAAAAATATGTACCGAAGAAAAACAATAAACAAAAGACATGCATACCAAGAGAAAGAAGGATCTTATTTTAGAAAATTAGAAAGTGGAAGAAAAATCTTACAAAAGAAAAAAATGTGTAGAAAATTATGGAAATAAAATGTAAGATGGAAAATGCAGAACAAAAGATTATACAGTCAAAAGAAAATGAAAAAAGGGACTTAGAAGAAAGGACACTTCAAAATATAAAAAAGAATCCCAAAGTACTTTACTCCTATGCAAAAAAGATGAATAAAGGGAGATTTGAAATAGGCCCTCTAAGAATTGAAGGACGGCTAACGAATGAAAAAAAGGATATATGCAACATATTAGTAGAAAAATATAAGAGTGAGTTCACGCCAAGAATTGCGAATGAGAATAATGAAACAGAAATGAGAGAAGAAAATGTTGAATATCTAACGGATATAGATATTAATGAAGCAGATATTGTCAAGGCTATAAACGAAATTAAAAATGGATCAGCAGCCGGACTAGATGGAGTTCCAGCGATTTTGTTAATAAAAACTTCAAACACTATCGCGAAGCCGCTTGCAATACTGCTAAGACAAAGTGTAGATATGAGCGAGATAACCCCTATCTTCAAAAGTGGATCAAGACTAGAGGCAAGCAATTATAGACCTGTTAGTCTAACGTCACATATTATGAAAGTGTTTGAGAGGGTAATAAAAAAGAAAATAAAGGATCATTTGGTTAAAAATAATTTGTTTAATGTAGGTCAACACGGTTTTGTGCCCGGAAAAAGTACACAAACCCAACTGATAGCACACTATGAAAACATATACAAAAATATGATAAGTGAAAAGGACACAGATGTGATCTATCTAGATTTTGCAAAAGCCTTTGACAAGGTAGACCACAATATATTAGAGAAAAAAATGAGAAAGCATAATATTGTGGGAAAGATAGGAAAATTGGTAAAAGAATTCGTGCAAAACAGAAAACAGATAGTGGTTGCAAATGACGAGAAATCGGATGAAGCTCAGGTAATATCTGGCGTGCCACAAGGTACGGTTTTAGCTGCACTGCTGTTTGTTATTATAATCTCAGACATAGACTGTGATGTTGAAAACTCTGTAGTGAGAAGTTTCGCCGATGACACAAGAATAATTAGAGAAATTACTTGTGATGAAGATAGGAACTCACTACAAAGAGATCTAAACAAAATATATGAATGGGCGGAGATAAATAGGATGGTTTTTAACTCCGATAAATTCGAATCAATGAATTACGGAAACAGAGAAGGAATGGTATATGCATACAAGGGACCTAATAACGAGACAATCACAAACAAGGAAGCAATTAAAGACCTTGGTGTAATGTTAAATAGGAATATGTTATGCAACGACCAAATAGCAATACTGTTGGCTAAATGTAAAGCAAAAATGAGAATGTTATTCAGACACTTTAAAACAAGAAAAGCAGAACACATGATTATGCTTTACAAAACTTATGTACGTAGTACACTCGAGTACTGCAATGTGATATGGTACCCACACTACCAAAAGGATATTGCACGAATAGAGAGTGTACAAAGGTCCTATACTGCTAGAATAGAAGAAGTTAAGGACTTTGACTACTGGGAAAGACTGCAAATTTTAAAACTATACAGTCTAGAAAGTAGAAGAGAACGCTATATGATAATACAAGCATGGAAGCAAATAGAAGGAATTACTGAAAACATCATGGAGCTAAAAATATCAGAAAGAGCAAGCCGAGGTAGATTAATAGTGCCAAAAAATATACCATGAAAACTAAGGAAGGAGTACAGGACATTAATCCACTACGCACCAGCATCGATAATGCAGCGACTATTTAATGTGCTGCCAGCTCATCTAAGAAACATATCAGGAGTGAGCGTAGATGTGTTTAAGAATAAGCTCGATAAATACCTAAGATGCATACCAGACCATCCAAGACTGGAAGATGCAAAATACACCGGAAGATGCATTAGCAACTCTCTGGTGGATATATGAGGTGCCTCACACTGAGGGACCTGGGGGAACCCAAACAAAAAATAAGGCAATAAGGCTCTCTCTCTCTCTCTCTCTCTCTCTCTCTCTCTCTCTCTCATCTACAATTCGCAAGGCTTACACGAAAGTCATTTGCATATTTTCATAGACACGGCGTGTATTGCCAGTCAAACATGGTACACACACTCTCTCTCTCTCTCTCTCTCTCTCTCTCTCTCTCTCTCTCTCTCTCTCGAATTGGTCGTATTTCTGTATTTGTATTCTCTGCGTTGTCTGTTTATTTTTGTCACCGAAAACATTCTGAAAAAAGTGAACCCAGTTGGGACATTCACCTACTGTATATTTTGTAGTGAGAGGGGAAGCGGTTATTTTGAAATATGCATGATCCTCCTTTTATGGATACTATTTTTAGGTTTAGATCCCCATATAGCATTCAGCATATATATATGACTGTCAGAGTCAGAATCCTGATTCAGTATGGCTATTAGATCAGAGATATATGGCCGGGTGCCAGTCCTCTCGGCACTGGCATCAAAAGCCCCTCTTGCTTGCAGAGCTTGAACAGTTATCCCAGTTTGAGCGATTTGTAGATTCAAGGATCTAAGGAAAATCTATTTGCCAATCCAGTTTACAGAAGATGAATGGTTACTCTCTTCTTTACTCATGTGTTCCAGTGTCCGCTTAGAAAATTTTACCCTAACAAAAACATATTTATTTGATCTGTCACAGAAGAAGGCCTCTCTAGATTCGTGTAATTACGCCCTTTTTCATCAAAGATGATGTGTTTTCTTGCTAGTACTGTTATCTTTTTAATTTCTATTCAGTCGAGTCCATCAATAATCATCAATCGAGGGTGTCGCTTCACCAGAGCCTGCAAAAGGCCAGGTGGAAATGGAAGGTTGATGTGGGTGGCTGAGATGCTAATTGATTGTGCTCTCAGTTCCTGAGAGAGAGAGAGAGAGAGAGAGAGAGAGAGAGAGAGAGAGAGAGAGAGAGAGAGAGAGAGTGTATCAATAATTTAATGGCATCACCTCAGAAATTTTTATTGGGTTTTTACTATATTTATTTGATATCTCCTTTAAAGAAGTTCAAGTTTGTCTTGGAATTTTCCTGGTTCTTTTTGAATTCTATTTTCGTCTCATGGTTTCTGGCACTCAAAATTATATATATGTATATATATATATATATATATATATATATATATATATATATATATATATATATATGTCTTACTTATAACTGTAATCGAACAGTTTAACATGTTTTTTCAAAAAGGCCAATAAAAGAAACACAGGAAATAGATAAATCCCTATATTTCGGTCAATAAACATTGACCCTCTTCAGGATGTAAAGTAAAAATGAGGAATACAGTGGAGAGTGACGGTTTATATTGGAAAGCAAAGGGGTGTGTTCAATTGTTCTACAGTTGTTATAATTGCTGGAAGGATTAGCCAAATTTAATTACATCCAGGTGCGTCTTCTTATTGTTGAGCCGCTCTGAGGATGTCTTGACCTCTGATGCATATCTGGTGGTCGGTCTCCGTGGATTATCTTCTTAATGATAGGGTTGAGAAGAGTATTGTCCACTGTGTCAGCTTTCCATTGGCCGCGAGATAGGTTCATGGTGTTTGATTGATTTATGATGGCTGATTCCAGCATTTTCCTTCTGTACGGACAGGTACTCTTAAAAAGCAAAGATGACTCACTCCAGTTAATTTGGTGCCCTAAATCTCTAAGGTGAACGAAAATCCCTGAGTTTTCATAGCCATACCTAACAGATCTTTTGTGTTCGGATATTCTTTGAGATAGCGAACGGCCCGTTTGCCCAACATAGACTTTTTCACAATCCCCACATGGTACTTTATAAACGCCAGATTTTATATCTCTTTTATTTTGATAAACATTAATAAGGGCGCTTCCTATGGTCTTGGGATATGAAAAAACAAAAGGGTTCTCAGTTTTGATATGATTTGTTATATTTTTAATACCTTCTATATATGGGAGTTTTATCTTATTTTTAAAATCTCTTTGGTTAGTAACATGATCTTTATAATATATCGTGTTGGCTTTGTTGATGGCCTTTTCTATGACGTATGTCGGGTAGAATAGCTGGGCGGTTGTTTACGAATTATTTCAATTTTTTTTACTTAGGTAGGCTTGTGAACAGATTCTCAAACCTCTAAGAAATAGATTACAAGCTACGCCAATTTTTACTGAAATGTCGTGATAACTAAAGAAATGAATGTAGGAAATAGAGAAAGTTGGTTTTCTATACACAATGAAATTATACCTTGTCGATTCCCTTATAATTAGTATGTCCAAAAAAGCTAATTTTCCATCTTTTTCCCATTCCGTTTTAAATTTTATGCTAGGGACTAGGGAATTTAGATTACTGAAAAATATATTAAAATCTCCCCAGCTATCATCCCAATATGTGAAAATGTCATCAATATAGCTTTTCCAAACCATGTTCGTAGGTTTAATTGTTGTTAAAATTTTTGTATGTGCTTAGATGTGGTGCAAAAGAGAAGAAACGTATGATGGTCGGTTTGCTAAAGACGAGAAAATTGGTTTTTTTAACTCTTGGTTTGATGGCTGAAGGGAATTAGCTTGTAGAAGTAGGAAGTGCAAGAACGACTGTGTGGCGGTAATAGTAGACGTTGTTGAGTTTAGAAATAAGGAGATTTAATTGTTGGTACTTGATTCTAGAAAGTGACCTATGGAGGTAAAATCAGGTTTTAGCTCTACTTTTTCCTGGGATGTTTTAAGAAATCTCTTTTTAAGGGAAATTTCCAACGATGCATATTTCCATTTTTCAAAGGATGTTTTCATCTCTACCTTTTTCTTGGGAATGTTTCTCCCCTCATCCATTTTCAACGGAAATTTGTAGCACAAGTTTTTCCAGTTAAGGTTCACTTCAACCTTAGTACTTTTTCAAGGTATAGTTTCTTTACGGAAGGTTTCAACCGAACTAATTTTACAGGTGTTATTCTCAACTCAAAAAAGAGAGCGTATAACTAATATATATATATATATATATATATATATATATATATATATATATATATATATATATATATATATCATTCCAAGAAATGAAAACCATTTACTTCCGATAAATGTCATGATGATGGTGATCATCATCATCATACGATATGGTTATTAAGCGATAAATGCAGCAAACGGAAAATGTAATTTTCTTTATTCGATGTTCAGCGAAACTGTTTTGTTGATTTCCATTCAATAAAGTAATACAAAGGTCAAATTCAGTGGTGTTGTATCTTCAACTTTTCGCTTTTTAATATATTCAAATAACCAAAGAAAAGGAGCAAATAATGCCTGTATGGACCATTATTATTATTATTATTATTATTATAATTATTATTATTATTATTATTGTTATTATTATTATTATTATTATTATTATTATGAAGCTACAACCCTAGTTTGAAAAACACAATATTATAAGCCCAAGGGCTCCAACAGTGTTTAATAGCCCAGTGAGGAAAGAAAATAAAGAAATAAATAAAATACAAGTTAAGTAATGAGTAATTATTATAAGATATTGTAAGAACAGTAACAACATTAGAATAGGTCTTTCATATATTAACTATCAAGGGAGAAGAATTATACCATCTTGATATAAATTCTGCAAAGTCTAAACTAGATCTCCTCTAAGTATTTTCTCGTTCTTGTCCTTCCATCTTCTCGAGTTTTCCCAACAGGGTCACTGAATGTATTCTGTATTTAAATAGAATTCCTTTAGTACACAGGAGCTGATTCTTGTGGCCTTTAGATGTTTGAGTAAAAATGCTTTCTCTCTCTCTCTCTCTCTCTCTCTCTCTCTCTCTCTCTCTCTCTCTCTCTCTCTCTCTCAAGGACCGATGTGTTTTAATCACATAGTATAAATTTGCATACGTTTTATGGCTCTAATATTTTAAGCGTTTTCTTCCAAACCCGACTAAATTTTGGAAATATTTCATCATAAGTATGTTTTCTATACCCTTCTCTCTCTCTCTCTCTCTCTCTCTCTCTCTCTCTCTCTCTCTCTCTCTCTCTCTCTCTCTCTCTTTGCCTTCCTATGATACCAGGTGCTACTGCTGAGACATGTGTATGTCATATGATTTAAAAATTAAATTTCTGTCAGAAGGAAAATTAACCTCTATATTCGGCGAATGATGAATTTACAATTTTTAATTTTACGCTTCATACTTTATATATTACTGGTTTTATTCACAATTAAAGGTGGAAATTTCAAAAGAAAGATATTGAATAATGCTTAATATCGAAATATGGTTAACAATATCCAGGGTGTGTTCATGCATAAGCCCAGTAAATGACGCTAATTGGAGATTTCGCATTATTAGAGAGAGAGCCGTTCTTTCTATGTACATGTAGGTGTATATATATACATTGTATATATATATATATATATATATATATATATATATATATATATATATAGATGTATATATATATATGTATATAGTTATTATTATTATTATTATTATTATTAAGCTATAACCCTACTTGGAAAAACACGATACTGTATATATATATATATATATATTTATATTTATATTTATATGTATATATATATATATATATATATATATATATATATATATATATATATATATATATATATATATGTATATATATATATATATATATATATATATATATATATATATATATATATATTTACACACCTTTTAAGTATTGGAAACGTCCCTGGTCGACAGTATGTTGGACGGAAGTTCAAGACATACTCAAGCTCGATAGATTCTAGTAGTGTGTCTAATATCCCCATTCCTGTGAGCTTACGATGGAGGGCTTGGAGGAGCCTATATGCAGACCTGTTGAGTCACCAACAACCATTTCCTGGCCCTCCCTGGTCCGAGGTTGATGAAAAGGGTGCACAGGCTCTGATCATTTGTATATATGGTCAGTTTCTAGGGCAGGTCCTGTCCATTGTCTCTGCCATTCACGAGTGACCTTTAAACCTTTAACCCTGTATCCTTCTCACACACACACTTGCGCCTACATAACATTAAGACCCTTCTCCTTTCACACTACATCGCTCTTAAATACGGAATAATGTCGCACCCGTCGCACCTATATGCGGTTGACAGTCGATTATTATTATTATTATTATTATTATTATTGTTGTTGTTGTTGTTGTTGTTATTAACTGCTAAGTTTGTGACGAATAACTCTTTATGAGAATTTTGCCACGAAATTACTAAATTAAAATTCACTCTGATTTAGGAATAACTTATAGCTTATATCCAGAGTACAATTTTCGAACATAGGCCTTTTGAATTTTGATACAGAGGAGCCAGTTGTGTTATCCATTTAGCCATCTTGAGAGATTGCGTTGAATGCCGCAGTGTGTGTAAGGGAGATTCAATCACTGGCGATAAGCCTTTTGTGGAAGTTTATGCACCGGTTTTCATCCCTGATTCATGTGTTGATGTATAACTGCGGTCGTTTCCGATGTCCTTTGCTTTTCAAGAGTCGCCAACATTGAGAGGGAGCGATCTTAACAAATAGATAAACAAGCAAAAACAATTTTTTTTAATTTTTTTCTAATGATGAAAGTGTTGAAGAGGACACACAATTTAACGGGTGAGGTTTTGTTCCGGGAAGGGTAAGAGAACTTGAATGTTATGATAGTTGCATCAGCAGACATATCCCCTATATAAGAAAGATTAAGTGTCTGGATATATGTAAATTATATTTCCTTCCTGTCACCCTGAGTGGTATGACCAGTCGGTCTCTTCCCGTCCTTCGGGTACCAAATTAAGCTGGAAATTGTATGTACAGTAGGACACAGGAATTCCTGGCACATATCGTTCTGATGTTGTGCACCCTGTCACTCCCTTTTTGCGTGATGAGTTCTTGTTCTTTCTTCTGCCTACCACCTGTGCCATCTCTCTTTACGCTATCGTTTCTGGGTACTAGTCGTGCAATAAGGGTGCGACGGGGTACAGCTCACCAGAACGAGGTGAGCCGGGAATTTTTGTTTCCAAATGTACGTGTGTTTTGCATGTGTGTTATATAGATATTTAGAATAGCTTGAGATAAAAGGGAACGGTTTGTTATTTTTTATCAAAGAAAGGGAAGCTTCTCACAAGACGCCGGCGTAAATTTTAGAAAATGCCTTCAGGCTGTGGAAGATTTTGGCTGGAAGAAGTTGTTCCCTATTAGAGGAAGAATGTGGAAGTGACTAAAGGGGAGTTTCCTTGGAATTTAGGGTTTTTATTCATTCGAAAAAGAACTTGTTCGTCTATGGAAGTTATAATTGTTTGCTTTTGTGCGTGTTTGTTGTATAAAGTTATGACGTTTTAAATTTACCTTTGTTTGAAGGTAAACAGATGTCCACTTTCGAGGTAAACAATAAACAAAAAAGTTAATTTACATTTTATTATCCTAAACTTGATATGAATATCGTTACTTGTATTATGTGCATGGAAAATAGAAAAACTGTGATCCATTTTACTAGTTTTTTTTAAATCGATGGAATAAAGATTTGGATTCTCTCTCTCTCTCTCTCTCTCTCTCTCTCTCTCTCTCTCTCTCTCTCTCTCTCTCTCTCTCTCTCTCTCTCTCTCTCTCAGATCATCTTAACCGATTCTCATCTTATCTTGATTCTTAACCCCCATTAGTTCTTGACCTTCCCATTCATCTACACTCTAGATTCTAGAACCTTAAGGAGTCTTTGTAACAACCCGTCTTACAATTCCAGCTGGTCGTAATGATAGAATCACATATTTTTCATCGATATACTGAAGAACTACGGTCTTTAATAATTTCGTTATGAGTGTCATCTTACCATTTAATACTTAGTATTCTTGGCACTTCTTAGCTCGTCAGTCCATCGTCTTCTCTTCCTTCCCCTACTTTGTTTGCTATCTCTAGGGACCCATTCTGTTATTCTTCTTGTCTATCTATTGTCTGTCAATCTCATATGTCCTGCTAAATCCATTTGTTTATTTTACATCTTGTTAGAATATGCCCTACTTTAGTTGGCTGTCGTATGCATGTTGCTCTTTTTCTCTCCATAAACAGACGCGAATGGAAGGACACGTCTGAGGCCTTTGTTCTGCAGCGGACAAAAAGTAAAACTTATAAATTTCTTCATTATGAACTCAAAAATTTATTCTATGGATAGACTAAGACTGATCTCACTAATGAAGTATATGAATATAACTTTGAAGGTAATATAATTTCGTTTGACGACCATACTTTGAGTAAAAGCTCATAGCAGAATTTGACTTCTTCAGTGTATTATAGAAATAATTTTGAATGAATCAGTTGTTTTCAGTAAGGGTTGCGAGATAACCGAAATTGATAAAATTGATAGTTTAACTTTCCAAATGTGTTACAAACTGTAAACCCAATGTTTTACCATCTGTATACCCAATCAATGTTTTACCAAGTGTAAACTATAACTGCATTAACTTCAGATGATGTTTTGGCTTCTGGGCAAAGCTGCCTCATATCACTGGAAGTTTATTCGCTGTTTGAGGAAGATGAAGAAGACGGAGAATTGCGTTGGTCCTCTCTTTAATCTTGCGTTGTCATCATTGGAACGGAAATGGAATTAGTTATCACAAGGAAGAACGCGTTGGATGGCGTGCTCTCTCTCTCTCTCTCTCTCTCTCTCTCTCTCTCTCTCTCTCTCTCTCTCTCTCTCTCTCTCTCTCTCTCTCTCTCTCTCTCTCTCTCTTTTTACAATTTGTAGAAAATCCCTGCATATTTATTGAACGCTACAAAATGTTGAATAGAAAATCCTCGATGGGAATAAAGTTTTTGATGTTCAATATTATTATTATTATTATTATTATTATTATTATTATTATTATTATTATTGTTATTATTTTCTCTCAAAACAGTGCAGCATATCAATAGAAAGTCGATGTTCTTGATATCAAATTCTTGTGGTATTTTCAATGTTTATTCCAGATTGTAGTTATATTCCAGATAAGATAACCTTATACGTCGTGGTTTTCGTTTCTGTAACGTTGTAATAATTAGGATTTGATATAATAGTTCGATTTCAAAGTAAATACTTAAAATAGTCCACTATTATTGTATATATATATATATATATATATATATATATATATATATATATATATATATATATGTATATATATGTATATATATATATGTATGTATATAATATTATATATTCGATGTATATATATATATATATATATATATATATATATATATATATATTATTATTATTATTAAATGCTAAGCTACAACCCTAGTTGGAAGAGCAGGATGCTATAAGCCCAGGGGCCCCAACAGGGAAAATAGCCCAGTGAGGAAAGGAAATAAAGAAAAGTAAAATATTTTAAGCATAGTAACATTAAAAAAAAATATTTCCTATAAGGATTATATATATATATATATATATATATATATATATATATATATATGTGTGTGCGTGTGTGTGTATGTATTTAGTATATTCTAGAATTTCATTAATATATAAAACTCCTTATGATATATTAGACTCTCAAATGATTCCGATAGTTAGAATTTTGAGGTACCCGTATTTTTGATGAATTCAGGTCCGAATATTGACGTCAATGGCGATATTCATTGGACTTCAAGGACGAGATGAAATGGGTATTGATGTCAACAGATCAATTTACTGATGCGTCGGAAGAAAAAAAAATATGTAGAAAACATGATTTTTTGACGCACCCGGATTTTTCATTTTGTTTGATGCAAATCGATTTTAAATTTGATAGTTCCTTATTGGATGCTTTTGTCTTTAAAATATCCGTGAAATTTGTGTGTGTGTGTGTGGGGGGGGGGGGTTTATGTTTCGTATTAATATCCAAAAAAAAAAAAAATAGTACACAGAAAAATATTGAATATATTAAGGAAGAAATAGAGTTTTCTTTATGTCCGACCCAAATCGGTTTGAAATTTATTAGTACCTTATTGAATGCTCACATTTGGTTTTTAAAGTTCCTGTGAGATTTGTGCGTTCTTTTTTGTGTCCTACAAATATTTAAAGATTTTATTGTGCAGAAAGATATGAAATATGTTAAGGAAGAAAAGTTTGTTCTCTACGACACAAACAGTATTGAAATTCATTAGTTCCTTATTGGATGGCCACATTTAGTCTTTAACGTTCCTGTGAAATTTGTGAGTTCTTTTTTATGATTCCTATTAATCTCTACATATTTTTTGGTTTATGTGTTTGTTTTAAATTATAAATCTTGTTTGGAAGTAAATCACTCAAATTTACACGTATCGTTTATCAATGAATATCAATGACTTTGTTCAGTACCTACAATTTAATAGTAATCGGTAACGTTCGCATTCAGGATTAAAATATATCTATCCTCTTTGCGTTGTTATCTGGGAGGCTTCAGGATCCGCGTTTGAATCTCGAAGCCGGCTAGATGGAACAGATGAGCACACTCCTCTCAATAATCTGTTCACTTACTCAGGGATTTGGGTACTTATTTGTTAGAAGACCGTTGCTGGTCTCACCTTTACCTTGGCCTTTGACCCAGTCACTCCCAAAATCTAAAATGTCCTTGGATCATGGCCAATCATCCCACCACGATATTGTTAAAAGACGTTTTTGACCTTTTCGTGACCTTGATCTTGAGCATGTTGTATATGACAAGATAGGCAATTTAATTATGCACATATTGGCACTATTTTCTTGCAAATCAGATAAAGATTGACCACAATTGCAAAATTGTTTTAAGCTAGACCTTTGACTCATCACCTTCCAAATGCACATTTTGACACTATTTCATACAGATCGAATAAAGAAAATACGATATAGCCAAAGGGGTTTTTGACCTTTTCGTTACCTTGACCTTTGACCCAATCACTCCCAAAATCTCATTAAAATTTGTCATTTGTTCATAGCCAATTATCCCACAAAATGTCATGACATTCTGTAAGAGTTTTTGAGGGATGTGAATCACAACAAGCAAACAAACATATTTCTGGTCTTTTAAAAGTTTGAATTATTGTTAGAATGACTCCACATTGATGATAGTGTACTACCTTATTATCGCATTTTATGGAAGGTGTCATGTATTTTCTATCAAGAATATGAGGAATGTAACGAGTTCAGAAGATTTGAGGTTGCAGGCTAGCGTAGATTGATTGATTGATTTAGACCTCTCTGGCGTCCTGACGTCGAAGGTCATTGACGCCGATATCGTTTGGTTTAGTTAAAAACCATAAAAAGCGAAGATGTCCTTATAAAATGTAGATAGCTTTCAGAAGACTTTCGTCTGAAATAAATCCATCCAAGAATTTTACCATCCTCACCTCGAGCCTGAAAGAGATATCTATTTCTTACTGTGGTAAAATTGAGGCATTCGGTCAACAAATGCCCCAGTCAAGGGTACCAAACAGTCGTCGCAATATGGATGGTGTTAAAGAACATAAACTGATGTGAGTGGAAGGACATGGCCGAGAATTTTTGTCCTTCAGGGGACTAGCTATAGCTGATGATGATGATGATGATGATTCTTGTTTCTTTTGACGTCAATGATATGTGACTTATATTATGTTCTCTTGGTGTTCAGAGGAGGCCAAGAAGTCCTAATAAGAATGCTTTACAACATCTCAAAAAAAAAAATGTGTTTTAGAGGTGGTTTTGCCACTATATATGTTGAAATTCACGTAACTTAAGTACATGTTATTACAATTAAAGTGAACTTATTTGCCTTAAAGTGTTTTGAACATCGAAAACAATTGAAATCAAATGTTTTATTTTGATTTATAATTTGACCAGAGATGACTTATGACTTTTCATTTTCAACTCGGGATATTTTGTTTTTATTATCTATATGCTAGATAATCTTTTTTTGTAAAATGGAGACTTTTGGGAAAGATAAACATAAGGCAATGAGTTACACGCTCTGTGGGTGGTTAGGGCCTCCAGTGCACCTCATGCTGTACACTCTAGGCGTAAATTTAAGGGTCTTTGCAGTGTTCCTTCGGTACCAGCTGCACTCACTTTTTAGCCTTCTTCTGTACCTCCGTTCCCGTTTCCTTTCCTCCATCTTGCTGTCGTCACTCAACTTATTAGCTGGGCGTTAGATGGCCTCCCAGGTACCAGCGCCAGGTTATGTAGCCCATTTCAGTACATCCAATCCAATTTAATCTAAAGTAGATACTACAACATCTTCCATTGAGAGAGAGAGAGAGAGAGAGAGAGAGAGAGAGAGAGAGAGAGAGAGAGAGAGAGAGAGAGAAGAGCGCTCTTGAAAATCGACATTGGCTGCTTAGGGGAAAATTGAGGGAGAGGAAATTAGAGATGGATAATTGAATGAGGAAGGAACGCTGGATATCAGTCGCAGTTTAGGAGGGAGAATAAAGAAAAGAAACTTCGTTTTGGGCGTAATTACTTCTTAATTTATTTTTAGAATTCTATTTTAAATGAATTTTGCTGTGGTAATTATTTAACAGCATATTTTCCGGTAAAAATAGATAGGTGTCCTTTGATATGTATGTTTGTATATAGATTAAATTAAAGGTTTAAAGGTCGCTCAATAATGGTAGAGGCAAGAGACTGACCATATATACATATGATTAGTACCCAGGCCTCCTCTCCACCCAAGCTATGACCAGGGAGGGCCAGGCAATGGCAGCTCCCCCAAATCCTCCATCCTTAGCTTAAGAGGAGGATAAGGTTGAAGGCACTCAAAAACTATTGAGCTTGAGCGTGACTCGAACCCTAGTCCAGCCGATCGCCAGGCAAGGACGTTTCCAATAGGACACCCCAACCCCCGAGTTATATGCCCTTTATGCTTGCCATAGCTTCCATGTAAAATGTCTGGACAACCCATTTGATGATGGTGAAGCCAGATACATTAGCACGCTGCCTATTAATTGATGAAATTTATAACTGGATGACATAGCATTGGCAGCTGAATGACATTTCAGTTGAGTGAACACGTACGTTGATATTAAGCAGGTCGAGCGTAAAAGATATGGTTTCTGTTGGATTCATTCATTGAATAAAAGGGTGCAAATCATTAATCAATTGAAAGAAGCAATAGTAGAGTTATTTATTTTGGATTTTTTTTAACGGAATGATATTCATTTTGCAGGTACGTGATGGAGAGAGAGAGAGAGAGAGAGAGAGAGAGAGAGAGAGAGAGAGAGAGAGAGAGAGAGAGACTGAACATTCAGGTAACTAAGATTTGAACTTATTACTCTATTACTTTAAGATGTTCTTTGAGATACAGCTATAGAACGAAATAACTTAGGCGTTTCAAAATTCAGACGTAATATCTCAAATATGCATAGTGTGTATATGATGTACATATGTATACTTAATTATGTATGTATATATATGTATGATATACTTTTATGTATGTTTGCTTGTCTATATATATTTACTTATCTATCTTTTTAACTATCTATGTATATATATATATATGTATATATATATATATATATATATATATATATATATATATATATATATATATATATATATATACACACATATATATATATATATACATATATATATATATATATCTGATAAATTTTGCACAATTAGACGTGTTTTTCTTTAATACTTATCTTTTCAGTGATGGCGTTTATCTTACTAATTTAAATTTTAGACTTCATTTTTGTTTATTAAAAGTATGCTTTTATAAAACATAATTGGTTCATATCTTCCCCACTTACATGAAAAAAAATATACTAAATTATTTTAAGATTATTTATTTTAAATTTGTTCTGCCATATTTCACATATTGATGTATATTGATTTCGCCGTTCCTGATCTTGGTATTAATATCACAATTGTGGTCTTCTCTTGAGTTCAGATTTTCCCAGACTATACAATCCACTTCGAAGTAATAGATACTTACTAGGAAAACTCTGTTACATAGAGTGTGCAAAATAACGTGGATATTTTGTATTTTGTATCTTTAACAAAATAGTCTTGCCATTTTATGTAATGCCTTCAATATTTCATATTATTCTGGAAGCTTTATTCCTGATGCGACTAATTTGTGGATTTGTTTACCATCCCTTCAATTTAATCTTTGGAATTTCAATAAAATGCAAATACTTTAGTTTACAAAGTTTTTTTTTTTTTCATAGTTTATCTGTTATTTGTATTGTGTATTTAAATTTTATTTGAAAAAAATCCTTATCACCTGTGTTTTATGGTTTATTTTTCTAAATGATTTTCTCTACCAGGCGGTTCTCTTTGGTTGGTCATATTCTGCTTTCCTAGCTAAAGTTTAACTATTAATGATAATGGTAATTCTCTCTCTCTCTCTCTCTCTCTCTCTCTCTCTCTCTCTCTCTCTCTCTCTCTCTCTCTCTCTCTCTCTCTCTCTCTCTCCATAAAGGTAAAAGTATTGGTGAATCTTTTATTTTTCTAACCTCATTATTATTTTTTAAACTTACTTAGAACTGACTGAACTTTCTAACCTTTCAATTAGATTTAGAAAACTTTACCATGATATTTTATGATATTTATTTTTGAACTATCCCAACTGGCCATTTCTTTTTCCCCTTACCTTTCTATCTCTCATACCTTCACATAAATTTCTTAAGAGATGAAGGCTGTCTTTCTGGTCCTTCAACAGTCCCATCAGTTCCTGGCGGTCATTTCAGTGGTGGTGATGAGCAACAGCACCACAGTAGTGGCTCACATAAACAAGCAAGGAGGTACTTGTTTGCAGCCCCTATCCCATCTAGCAGTAGAAATACTAAAATGGGCCGATTTACGCTCAGTACTGCTATCAGCCCGCTTTAGGCATCCACTGCTCCCCAGTCCCAGACCCCAAGTCTCTCTGGCAAGGTGCATTCTAACAATGGTGGGGACAACAACGACGTTTACGCCTTTCCCCCATTTTGTCTGATGAGAAGGGTACTCAACAAGGCCAGAACATTGGTCATCCTCTCAACAACCCTCATAGCTCCGTTATGGTATCATGTGGAATGGTTTCTGGACCTTCTGCAGCACCTGGAAACTACCAGCACCACCTACGGCTGCAAGCCTGGAGACTACCCAGCACCTCCTCACCCAGAAAGGATATTTGCAACAAGTTGCGAAGAGGATGTCTAGATGTCCGCGTAAATCCTCAGCAACAGTCTACCAGACAAAATTGGACGTTGTCTTTGGTGTGTGTCATGGTTAGGGTATCTCTCCACTCGCCACTATTCCACCAATAGCGGAATTCCTTAGGTATTTGCGGGAGGAACGGCTCCTTTCAGTTTCGGCAGTGAAAGGCGATCGGTCAGCCTTGAGCCTTGCCTTCAAACTGAAAGGAAGGGACATCTCATCGTCAAATCTTTCCTTACTCACACGGACTTATGAATTTTCCTGTCCTCGGTGAGACCTCCCCCTTGGAGCATTGTTGTAGTTCTCCAGTCTCCAAAGAGGCCTCCCTACAAGCCACTACACCAGGCAACAGATCTCCACCTGACTTGGAAGACAGTGTTCGTAATTGCTTTGACCTCTGACAAAAAAGTCAGTGAACTTCATGGTCTCTCACACGACATCGCCCACTCAAGGGGAGGGGTAGAGGTAATGTTCAAGTTCGTCCTTGAGTTTGTTGCCAATACTCAGAATCGATGGGTAAAGAATCCTAGATTCGACCCGTGACCGATAACGAGTTGCCGCTCTGTAACTGACGATCCAGATCATCTGTTACTGCGCCCTGAGATGAGTTTGAGGCTCTTATTATTATTATTATTATTATTATTATTATTATTATTATTATTATTATCATCATCATCATTATTATCACTTGCCTCAAGAACAGCAGCAGCCCACCCATTGGTGCTTTCGCTTGTCATTAGCACTGGGAGAGACAAGAGGAGGATCACCAAAAACACCATCTCTGCATGGATTCACAGTCATCAATTACACTCTGAATCCAGATCTTCCTCCAACACGATGACCCAGAGCTCACAATGTCGGGGGATCAGCTACGTCCCTGGCCTTCAAAAGAGATTACTCTGTGACGCAGGTTCTACAAGCAAGGGTGTGAAAGCGCCAGACATCTTTCACAGCCCATTAGCTGCAAGATGTGATCCACAGGAGCTCAATGTGAGCATTCTTATATGAAAATAATGTTGAATAAATATTAGGACATAGTAGAAAAAATACATAGTTAAATGTTCCTATTTTGATAGAAATTATCTAAAGAATGCCTGTAAGGATAATGGAAGATACATATTTAAAAGACGGAAAAAAATATGTAAAGCAAAAAGGATGGTAGAAGGGTCGTATTTTCCTGTCAGCTTTACTAAATCTCTTAAAGCGTGTGCTAAGAGCTAAGGTTCTTTTGAATGACTCAAAATGTGTAGTGGATTTTTTCTTGTTTGTTGTATTTTTTCTTGTTTTGTTCTAAAGGAAAAGGAAGAGTTTCGTATTTTTAGTTGTTTTTTTCATTGGATAAATCGAAAAATGTAGAACGAGATGCCTTGTGATTTTGTTTAGAAATTAGCCAGCGTTTATTTATCTGTTTATCTTTTAGCAGTATGACGTCAAAACGTCCTGCCGGATTTTCATTAATTTTTTTACGCGTTAATAATTAATGGAAGAGTGTAAGGAACTAATAAGGTAATAGAAAGTTAAAAGGACTAAGAAATGTTACTGGCAGCAAGATACATAAGTAATTGGAAGACAGGTTGGGTTTATTTTTATACCGATATTGCCTAATGTTGCAAATGTTCTTTTCGTCTTTAACTAAGATGACCAACTTTACCGAAAAATGCAACATGTGTTGCTAAAACTCCCGTCGCTAGTGAAAACTAGACGCAATAATGCTTAAAAACGTTTACGCTATACATGATTGCTCTCTCTCTCTCTCTCTCTCTCTCTCTCTCTCTCTCTCTCTCTCTCTCTCTCTCTCTCTCTCTCTCTCTCTCTGGGTTTAAATGTAGATGCTCCATTTTGGCCATTTGAAAGAGGAAGTCTGCTGAAAGATAAAAATATTATAGAAAAATAAAAATTTTGTGAATTTTTTAAAACTTTCCAATGTCTCCATACCTTTCAGTTTCAGGATATTTATGAAATGAAAGTTATTTGCTGGTTTATATGGGAGATAAGGTACTGAGGGACATCAGTTATATGATATTGCATATTTTCTTATCAAAATCAATCTTCCAACTTTGTGTTTGACGTAGTCTGTCCTTTTTTATGTATAATGTAGGTATAACTCTTAATGTACTTTATTTCCAAAATTTTCATACTGACGCATCAACATGTGGATTTATGCTATACAAGCCTATATTATGGTTTACGCTATATCCTATTATTAGGCGCATGAAATAAATTTTAATTCATTTTTATTCAATAATGTATCGCTCATAGATCACACACATTAAAATCATAGTGAATTTGTATGTTTGTGGAACTTACAGATGTACTGAATTTGTTTTTCTGTAAAGTATCTCTTTTGCCAAAGTAATATATTTTGTATACAAAATTATATACATAAATACGACGAATAGGAATTCATAACTTTTTTATTTTTTTTTAAATATGTCTTTATATGATATCATTTTAGACAATTCGAAGATATCAAGTAGTAAATATTTTTCTTCCAGCGTCGTCTTTGGCAGGATATTAAACATTGCGGTAGAAATTGATTGTGGGACCTTAGGTTTTGTGTCATGGAAGGTCCGTAACTTCTCTCAAAATAGATTAGGGCTGATTCACACGTGCTTTGTAATTGTATGATTGAGAACGAGTTTCTTCATAAATAAATGAATATATATATATATATATATATATATATATATATATATATATATATATATATATATATATATATCTGTGTGATTAAAACCTATGTATAGTGTTTGTGTATAAAGACATACATTTTTATTTGGTAAAAAATAAATGTGTGTGCAGGTTTGATTAATCAGGCCGATGTCTGACTAACTTTTCAATATCCATTTCAAATCCTTTCTTACTTTGTAACATATAAATCACGAAGTTGACTTGTAAGTGGATTTTAAAAGTTACTGAATTATACAAAACAAACAAGACCTTTATGGTAAATAACTGCCGATATGATAAATAACTGCCGATAAATAACATTGATTTCTTTTTTAATCATGGCAGTTTCCTTACAAAAATTAATTTTATAAGAGTATGTCACTTCTTTACTGATTTTATGTCCTAAAAGTTATTTTAATTTGTGAAGAACATTGCCTGCAATCCCTCTCCTCCAGTTAATTGACTCGACAATTAACAAGGATTACGCTGTGTGATCCTTCGAATACTTGAAGCAAGGTCTATAGACCTTGACTTGAAGAATATATTCGTCAAAGAAATCTTGTAGTTCTGCAGGGCGTAAGGGCTTTTCAGCGTGTGAAAAGATCAGGAAAAGAGCCCGTGAAGTAAACAAAGTATCACCACTATGAAGGCAGTCGCCTGTTCAGCGTGATGCTGAAGAGGTTGTGTTGTTACTTTTCGGGAATCTCATTGTAAACTGATCTCAACGCGTCCACAGCTATATTAATTCTTGTTTTTATTCATATTATATTATGGAAAGGTCCCTTAAAGGTGGGCTGGAAAGGTTTCCAAAGTTTTCAAGTTTCATAATTCAGTCCATCAAAGCTTTAAATTTAATTACATATTAATAAATGCCAGGATATAAAGAATTAAATCTCCTTTTGCGTTCAAACATCAGTTGCATTCAACTGTTATAGAAAAGGCTGCTATTGAGATTATTAATTATTGTGTGAAATTTATGAATATGTTTTTAAAGATTTTGGAACTTTGTGAAAGTTTAATTCTCTAAAGTCATCTTATTGTGAAACTGGATGTGTCGTTGTTTGCTTCCTCAAATATATTTCACTAATAATATTCAAATTTCCAATATAAATTGAAACTACTAAGATTATTCAAGTTTCAAATCAGACTTATTTGAATTATAATGGAAGATTTGAATAATTTTCACTGAAACTAGATCCTCCAGTATATATATGTATATATATATTTATATATATATATATATATATATATATATATATATATATATATATATATATATATATATATATATATATATATATATATATATGTATATATATATGTATGTATATATATATGTGTATGTATATATATGTATATATGTATGTATATATGTGTATGTATATATATGTGTATGTATGTATATATGTATCTATCTATCTATATCTATATATATATATATATATATATATATATATATATATATATATGTATATATATGTGTGTGTATATGTATATATATATGTGTGTATATGTATATATATATGTGTGTGTATATGTATATATGTATATATATATATATATATATATATATATATATATGTATATATGTATATATATAATATATATTTATATATACAGTATATCAGCCGTTACTAGCCCACTGCAGAATAAAAGTTTCAGTCATGTCGTTCCACGTGTGTCTGTTTATAGTCTTTCTGTGCTAGTACACGCCCTCAAACTTCCATAGTTCGTCGATCCATCGTCTATTCTTCCTTCCTCAGCTTCTTTTACTATCAATATTATTATTATTATTATTATTATTATTATTATTTATTTGAATTATTATTATTGTTATTATTATTATTATTATTATTGTTGTTGTTGTTACTTGCTAAGCTTCAACCCTAGTTGGAAAACCAGGATGCTATGAACCCAAGGGCTCCAACAGGGAAAATAGCTCAGCGAGGAAAGGAAATAAGGAAATAATCAATAAGAGAAATAGTGAACAATATGAAATATATTAAGAACATTAACGATTTTAAAATAGATCTTCCAGTTAAAGACAATAAAAACTTAAAAAAGCAAGAGGAAGAGAAATAAAATAGAAAAGTGTACCCTAGTGTACCCTTAAGCAAGAGAACTCTACCCCACGACCGCGGAAGACCATGGTACAGAGACTATGGTATTACCCAAGACTAGAGAACAATGGTTTAATTTTGGAGTGTCCTTATCCTAGAAGAGCTGCTTACCATAGCTAAAGAGTCTCTTCTACCCTTACCAAGAGGAAAGTACACTGAACAAATTGCAGTATTAAGGCCCAAAGGAACGCCTTGTGCTACGTGTCTAGAATCCTTTTTTTGAAGAAATTGTAACGTTGGACGAACTGGAGAACGGAATGACACAAAAGTCTCTCTCTCTCTCTCTCTCTCTCTCTCTCTCTCTCTCTCTCTCTCTCTCTCTCTGACAGACAGCATGTCAGGACGGTCGGGGTTGGGTGACCCTTTTGTTACCAAAAGAAGAGAGAGAGAGAGAGAGAGAGAGAGAGAGAGAGAGAGAGAGAATCCGAATCTAGTGAAAAAAATGTGAATGTGATCATGTGACAACAGATGTTTAGAGTAATCACATGTGAACGGAAGTGTCATAATAAGGTTACTTAGGAATTATTTTTTTCATTATAAAATGAATTGCTTTTAAAGTAAGGTTATATAGAACTAATTTTCTTAAAAAGGGAGGGTGTGTAGGTTGAAGGAATTGATTTTAAATAATAAATGAGATTGATGAAGTCTTTTACTGTTTTGTTTTATCAACTTTATTTAACTCTTGGCAAGTTTTAAGTTTACGATCCTTTCATTATAAGACGAAGTATTGACCATAAAATACATTAAAAATGGATGGATCAGCCAGAATCTAATTTAATTACTTATTGTATATCCCACAAAGATATTTCAGTAGATTTGGTTTTTGCGTATCAATCATAGTTGTTTAAGAGATCAATCATAGTATATGATAAAATTGTAAATGTAGGAAATGTAATGCACCCTCAGATTACTTACACACGCGCGGTTGTGTGTTAATATATTTATTCATTTTTCAATTTGATTCCTTTCCAATCTTGAAATGTCTTTTCCACTTCAAACACTATTTATTTGAGTAAATTTTAGTGTATATATATTTTTATTTTCGAAATAAGGTGAAAATGAACATGAAAGAAATGTTTTCTGTTTTTCTATAGTTGCCCTAAATGTTTTAATTAGATTTTAAAAGTATTATGATTCTATATATAATTAGGTTTTGCAGTTATTGAATAAGAATGGAAGATTGATACCAGACCTATTTATTAAGTATCGACTGTTTCTGAGATCGAGTATAATAGTAATTAAAATAGATTAGCAGTTTTGTGGAGGAAATGAAGGGCAAATGCAATTGGAATCGTGGAAGAAATTTTGTTAAAACCACTGACAAGGTAATCCAGTTTTATTTGTATTCTTTTTATTGATAAGAATTTAGTTTACAGTTTCATGACTAAGCCCTGATAGGATGCTTCTAAATGTATTACGATATATATATATATATATATTATATATATATATATATATATATATATATATATATATATATATACATACATACATACATACATACATACATACATACATACATACATACACCAAGGCACTTCCCCCAATTTTGGGGGGTAGTCGACATCAACAAATGAAACAAAAACAAAAAGGGGACCTCTACTCTCTACGTTCTTCCCAGCCTAACAAGGGACTCAACTGAGTTCAGCTGGTACTGCTAGGGTGCCACAGCTCACCCTCCCCTGTTATCCACCACAGATGAAGCTTCATAATGCTGAATCCCCTACTGCTGCTACCTCCACGGTCATCTAAGGCATCGGAGGCAGCAGCAGGGCTTACCGGAACTGCGTCACAATCGCTCGCCATTCATTCCTATTTTTGGCATGCTCTCTTGTCTCTCTCACATCAATCCTCCTATCACCCAGAGCTTCCTTCACTCCATCCATCCACCCAAACCTTGGCCTTCCTCTTGAACTTCTCCCATCAACTCTTGCATTCATCACCTTTAGCAGACAGCCATTTTCCATTCTCTCAACATGGCCAAACCACCTCAACACATTCATATCCACTCTAGCTGCTAACTCCTTTCTTACACCCGTTCTCACTCTCACCACTTCGTTCCTAACCCTATCTACTCGAAATACACTAGCCATATTCCTTAGACACTTCATCTCAAACACATTCAATTTCTGTCTCTCCATCACTTTCATTCCCCACAACTCCGATCCATACATCACAGTTGGTACAATCAATTTCTCATATAGAACTCTCTTTACATTCATGTCCAACCCTCTATTTTTTACTACTCCCTTAACTGCCCCCAACACTTTGCAACCATCATTCACTCTCTGACGTACAACTGCTTCCACTCCACCATTTGCTGCAACAACAGACCCCAAGTACTTAAACTGATCCACCGCCTCAAGTAACTCTCCATTCAACATGACATTCAACCTTGCACCACCTTCCCTTCTCGTACATCTCATAACCTTACTCTTACCCACATTAACTCTCAACTTCCTTCTCTCACACACTTTTCCAAATTCTGTCACTAATCTGTGTCTGCAACCAGTAAAGTATCATCCGCAAACAACAATTGATTTACCTCCCATTCATGGTCATTCTCGTCTACCAGTTTTAATCCTCGTCCAAGCACTCGAGCATTCACCTCTCTCACTACTCCATCCACATACAAGTTAAATAACCACAGCGACATCACACATCCCAGTCTCAGCCCCACTCTCACCGGAAACCAATCACTCACTTCATTTCCTATCCTAACACATGCTTTACTACCTTTGTAGAAACTTTTCACTGCTTGCAACAACCTTCCACCAACTCCATATAACCTCATCACATTGGAATGGAATATATATATATATATATATATATATATATATATATATATATATATATATATATATGTATATATATATATGTATATATATATTTATGTATGTACATATGTATATATATATATATATATATATATATATATATATATATATATATATATATATATATATATATATATATAGTGTGCTACTGTTGTTAACACACATTGAGTATGTTAGTTGGGATATTACATCTTCAAGTAAAGTCAATCAAGTTAACTTTAAAATGGTTTATTCTTTAAAAACAACAGTGTTAACATCTCCATCACAGGAGTATAGCTGGTTTGGTCGGATGACCATTCCATATGATGTATTGATAAGAACTGGCTAAAATATCGATATCACAGATATCGTAGAGTCAGTTATCTCAGCATTTAAACACATAATGTAAACTAAACATTAGTATAGGAAGACACCTGCATCCGGTGGCGACACAACTCCTTCTCATGGTTCGTATTTGTGTTTATTCTTCATAAAAATGTTACATTGCTGAGATATGCTATTCGGATCCGGCTATGATCTGACTACAGCACTTCTCACACTAGCTTCTACTTCCACAATGACGTATTACGTCATGTGTTTTAAACATGTTACATATGATTATTACATCAGCTCGGCCAGCTATCTCAATTTTTAAAAAAAATTTAACATGTCAAAATATGTTTACTAGGAGTGTGACTGGATATATGTATTATTCTTTGTTTAACTTTAGCCATAAGCAAATGAGGATGAAAAATAGGCACATTGAAAAAAAATAACAATAATGCATATGAACAGATATTACCAAAGCAAAGAAAAAATGCATGATAAATACAGATCACATATATGGTACATTGCTAGCAAATGATTATATGGTACCAAAAAAAAAAAAAATACTGTTATTTGTTAAAGAATAATTGTTACCTTTGTCAGAAATATAGATTATTATAATACGGTAATTAATTAAAATATTTGTTACCTTGGTAAAGATACAATTTTAGTGCACAAACACGAATTCCTGGTAAAAATGCAAATGTTCTATAGTCTCTTCAATTACATATTACTAGCGTACTAACTGCTTTTCGTACACAACACTTTTCCAAGACAATTTTACTCCTTTTAGTGAATGAAGGGGCCACTTTCAAATGGCTTTAAATTGAATTAAATAAGGAGTTTTGTCTAGACATGGCAAAACGATCTGTTTGAGCTGCAAATATTGTTCCTTAACCTACGCCAAACAAAGATGTTAACGGCGATAAATATCATCACCGTCACAACTGTTCCTGCTAGTAGTATGGGGTGAAGAGATTCTTTATAAGTCGGTGACGGGTGGTCCATCTCGCTCAATTTCATCAACCGCTTGGCTACCTGTTTGTTGTATGGGAGAGGTAATGATGGAACCGTTGTTGACCACGTGAAGTTCGCGAAGTAGGCTCGTTCTCTGATGATGGTCTTGATACCCTTCACCATGCAATTAGGGGATGTCCCGATACAACCATCTGCTGCAACGAAGATTTGGGAATAGGACGTGGATCCGTCCGGGCATGATACATTGAAGCCGGCCTTGTCGTATCCTATCCACGAGCCGTTGTTCAGTTTGCAATTGAACTCATTATTGTCAAAGGGATAAAGCTTATCCAGACAATTTTCATTTGTATGGGAGAGAGCATCGTCTAGCACTATACCTAACTCGCATGAATCCATTAAATTTTTATGGAATTCAAATGAGTCAGCTGTACATATTTTT
Organism: Palaemon carinicauda; assembly: GCF_036898095.1. Classification (NCBI taxonomy): domain Eukaryota; kingdom Metazoa; phylum Arthropoda; class Malacostraca; order Decapoda; family Palaemonidae; genus Palaemon; species Palaemon carinicauda. Next base: position 227,655 of record NW_027171938.1, read on the forward strand.
CTATCCATTGCGTCTGAACAGTGAGTTAATTGATTTAAGTCTTTAATGACCGTATATGTTTCCTTGTCTGGGGAAATCAATACGTGTCCTGTCAAACTGGATATTACTGGATTTGAGTGATTTGTCATGAAAGTCGGAAATGGTGATATCCTGTAAGATTGCCAGGCATCAGAAGAATCAAAGGGAATTGTAATCATAATCCTGTTATTTTCAACGCTTACTGTAATTAGGCTGTAATAAAATTCTAACCTACGTGCGTCTAACAAAGGAATATAGCCTAGTTTCTCCCGTCCGTTCTCCACAGTTACCTTTAAGTATTTTATTGGCAACAAATGGGGTGACAGTACACCTTTAGTTGCTAACGTGATAGCTTCCACATAATCTTTTGATTTCTCAATGAAATTTGCAATTCTGTTATGTATGTGATCTATTTTTGAATCATTGTACGTTAACGTTGCCAACAAATCCTGTACTTCCATAATCTGATTGATATTACTAGAATGTTCAACTACTAAACTCATAATTTGATTGATTGAAGCTAACTGATTCCTTAGTTCTGACATAATCAATTCATCTTCATGAGTCAAGAACTCAATTTTCTTATTTTGATTACTAATCTTAAGACGATTGGAAATTCCTAAGCCTAAACTTGCAATAGAACCAAAAATTTTTAGTGCAGCAAAAACAAACGGGTTACGTTTCTCTATATTTTCGTGTCCTACAGTCCACATCAAAAAGTCACGAGCCAAAGATTCTGTCTCGTAAGTCTTATTTTGCAAGTCATCAGATAGCATCTCTGCAACTTTTAGTGTCGATCCAAGCGAACTCTCTGTATTCAAAGAAAAATGTCTTCTATGCAATTCATCTAATGAGACAGCAAACCTTGAAATGGCGCCTTTTAAGCTAGTGACGTCATTCTCTGGGAGAAAAATTGCTTGCATTCGCACTTCAACTACTACATTACTTGATGTAATAAAAACGTCTTCTTGTCTTTCAACTATAGCGCCATATTTAAAATCTATACTTTTAGTTTTAGAGCTCATCCCACACGAGAAAAATGTCTGAGCAAACAATGTCACTCCCAACAACAAAAAATTCATCTTGGAAACCTGTAACAAGAAAAATACATGTAATTACTCCTGTATTAAGAAGAAAACTTTTAAACATACAAATAATAATATTTCCCTCACTTCTTTCCCTCTTCCTTTAATTTCTTATGTAAGCCAATGGTACAATTCTCTCATCAGTGGATTGGGATACATTTTGAACTTTAAACCTATTGGCCGTTAATGTTTCCAAAATGTTAAATGTGCCTTCAAACTTAGGTGTTAGTTTATAATTGAGTCCTTTACGTACATTTACCTGTATGTATACATTATCACCCACGGTATATGTTTTAGTTGGCTTCGCTATTTTATCATGATTCCTTTTCATTATGATTTGTGATTCTTCTAAATTCTTTCAAAGGATATCAAAACGACTTTTGCTTGCATTTATACATTCATTTAAAGGATTTGATAGATTAGTTGTAGGCGTTAATACAGGGAAAGGCGTTCTAACTGGGGTACCATACAATGCTTCATGCAGTGACATTTTAATTGATATATGATATGAATGATTCAGAGTACTCTGAACCGCAGGTATTGCAATATCCCAGTTGGGGTCTGATCCCCCTAGTGTTACTCTTAGTATATTTAAAACCTTCCTATTTGCTCTTTCCACTAGCCCATTCGACTCTGGGTGATATATCATGGTATTTATTTTCTTTATGCTAAGGAATTCACACAATGAGGTAAGAAAGTGATTATTAAATTCTCCACCCGAGTCTGAGATTATCATGTGTGGAATTCCATGTTTACAAATGTAACACTCGTAAAACTTCCTAGCGCATTCAATCGCAGTTTTAGTTTTAAGCGCTATTAGTTCTGTATATCGAGTTAAAGCATCTACAATTACTAAGAGGTGCTTATATCCTCTGTCTGACTCGTAAAATCCTGTTAACAAATCTAAATGTATTCTTTCAAAGGGTTGATTGGGCACGGGATAAGCCCCTAGGATGCAGGTGTCTTCCTATACTAATGTTTAGTTTACATTGTGTTTAAATGCTGAGATAACTGACTCTACGATATCTGTGATATCGATATTTTAGCCAGTTCTTATCAACACATCATATGGAATGGTCATCCGACCAAAGCAGCTATACTCCTGTGATAGAGATGTTAACACTGTTGTTTTTAAAGAATAAACCATTTTAAAGTTAACTTGATAAGCCCCTAGGCTTACAGGTGTTTTCGTATGCCCTTTGTTTTCCTGACATGTGCGACAATTAACTATGTGTTTTTTTATATCTAAGCATCGTATGCCAATAAAACAATGATTTGGCTTTCTGTGACATTAATGAGAACCCCAGGTGTCCATGCAATGGATTTGCATGCAACCAATTCAGGACAGTGGAAATAAGTGAGATTGGTACCACTACCTGGTCATTAGTTACATGTGGTGTATTGCGGGTTTTCCTTGTCACGGTCCTACACAGAATATTGTCTTTGATTATATAATTCTGCTGCTTATACTTTATATATCCCTTTTCCTTATGATTGCCTTTCAAAGCATTTATAATTGTTTCTAATTTCTGATCTTTTCTTTGCTCAGTCTGTAATAATTCAGCACTCCAGCCCAAATCTTCTTGTTCAGATATCGTTTTAACAATAGGCATGGATGTTGATATATCTATTAATTCAGCTAAAGGCTCCGTACAAGATGACACGGGGTTGCGTGATAATGCATCAGCAATGATATTTGCTTTCCCAGGTAAATACCCGATTCTCGCGCCAAAGTCTTGAATGATCAAATGCCACCGAGTTCGTTTGGGGCTGTGGTTGAAGCCTTTAAAGAATTCGGTTAGTGGTTTATGATCAGTAAGAACCTTAACGGGATAACCGTATATTATGAACTTAAAATGCACTAGTGAATTAACAATAGCTAGCCCTTCCTTGTCTATTACTGCATACTTACTTTCGGAAGTTCGCAGTTTTCGAGAATAAAAAGCTATCGGGAAAAATTGTTTATCATATTGCTGAAGCAATACCCCACCTACTCCTAAGTCTGAGGCGTCTGTTGCAATGAAGAATTCCTTACCGAAGTCAGGAAATTTTAAGATAGGAGAACTACACAGTTCATCTTTCAAGGTATTAAACGCCTGCTGATGCTGCTCAGACCATATGAAATCTACGCCCTTCTTCGTAAGATCAGTTAAGGGAGCGGCTATTATTGAATAATTGCACATAAAACGCCTGTAATATCCACTACAACCCAGAAATTGCTGTATTCCCTTGACATTAGTAGGTATGGGAAAATTACGGATAGCTGACACCTTATCATGGACTACTTTAAGACCTTGGCTTGACACCATAAAACCCAAATATATCAATTCTGTTTTGAAAAATTCACACTTACTAATCTTTACCCTTAAGTTATGTTGTCGTAGTCTCTGTAGTACTAGTTCTAATTTACGTAGAGGTTCTTCTAAGGTGTTGGAAAAGATTACAAGGTCGTCCATATAGGCATGCAATATATCCCCTAGCAAGTCTCCAAACACTATGTTAATCATTCTTGTAAATGTTATGGGAGCACAACGTAAACCAAAAGGCATCCGTAAAAATTCATAATGTCCCCTGGCTGTGCTGAAGGCTGTGTATGGGATACTATCTTCATCTAATGATATCTGGTGAAAGCCTTTAAGTAAGTCCAAACTTGTAAAATATTTATTCTGACCTAACAAAGACAAAATATCGTCAGTACATGGCACTGGGAATCGATCAGGGATCGTCTCCTCGTTTAGACGACGGAAGTCTACGCAGATACGCCATGTTCGATCTTTTTTCTGTACAACTATTAATGGAAAATTATAAAGGCTGTTCGATTTCCTAATGACTCCTTCTTCTAGCATTTTACCTACTTCATCATTTATTTCATTCTGGAATTTCATAGGGAGTCTGTACGAGGGTACATAGATAATTTTCTGCTTGTCCTTTAACCTTATTTGATGCTCGATCACTTCTGTTTTTCCTAAGGATCCATCCATAGTGGAAAAAACATCATGATATTTAGTTAAAAGTCCAAAAATTTTCTGCTGAATTTCTTCGTCTTGAATGTCTTTATTGATTTTATTTTTAATAGATTGCAAAAGGGATTCATCCGCAACTGATTGAGCGTGATTGATTTCAGCAACGGTAAGAATACGATGTTTATAAACTTCTACATCCAAGATATGTTGATTTTTGTGAATTACTAAAGTGGTATTTAAATGATTACAGACTTCAATATTACATTGTTGATGTGAGCCTACTGTATAAATAGCTTGTGTGACAGACAATCCGTTAGTTTTTAAAGTGTCGGAAAGGATTAATATTTCAGATCCCGGTAATGTTTTCTTGACTTGCACTATTAAATTCGAAGGAACGTTTGGCTCGATAGATTGCGTGCAAGATGATATTACGGGTGAACGAGAATTCTGCTGGGTTGCGTATATTATTTCTTTATTAGTGAGACAAGTTATTGGTTCTTCAACGTACGTTACGGTTACATTTGTCGTCTCCTTTTTATCCAAAACTGATTTTAAGGTATTAGAAGACTTATAGAATTTTCCTTTGATATACACGCCGTGCTTGGCAGGAGCTAAGATAATGTTTTGATTGCCCATAGATGGGTATCCTATAATTACAGCTGGATACATATCAATGTTTTGTACAACGACAAATGTATCGGCAAACATGCGCTTACCGACCTTGAACTGAACATGAGTTACGCCTATCACATTTAATTCATTATTTCCTATACCCGAGAGTCTCACTCCGGATTTTTCTATCGGAAAGTTCGAAAACAACAAATGATGTGTCCTCAAATCCATGATATTACGTGGACTACCAGAGTCAAAAAATAACGTAAAGGATGTGTGTTCTAAATTTACAGCATATAATGTTGGTCGTAACTCATTTTGGCTTATTATTGTATGAATTCGTTGCAAATCTACGGGAGCATGCACTGATTTACTTAATTCGGCCGTGTGTTTCATCGGAAAATCTATTGCCTCACAATGATCTGATAAAACATTAAGTTGATTATTCAATACGACTGATGTTGACATGAATGACCTTGACCCAACATCACTCTCTTCCCCACTGGAGTTAATTATGTGGTATTTGCTTTGCTCTGCACATTCTGGAAATTAGTCTGACCTTGCGAGGTCTGGTTTGACGACCCAGGCTCAGCGTTATTCGAAGAACTGTTTGTTTGTTTGGGATTCTGAACTACATTGACGTTTGGCTGTTTCTTATTAAAATGAGGATTTTTCTTTTTATTTCCATATGGAACTGACTGTGGAATTGACTGTGTATTTCTAGGATTCTGTTGTCTTACGTGAGTAGCACTGACTATATGAATGAGTCGAACTATTATGTATCGAACAGAATTTCGTTCTGCAGTCCGCGATCAAGTGACCTTGACGTTTGCAATTATAACACGTTATTCCCGCAACTTGACTATTATTAACTACATTTACTTGTTGTGGCTTTGTTTCATTTTTTGCAAAAACTTGAGTTAACACGGGATCAAGGTCAGGACACTCAGACATGTAGACATGTGTTTCTTTATCTGTTTATATACATCCAATTCCGTACTTGCAGGTGTTAACATTTTATCAAAACACCGCACTAAAGCTTCAGGCAACATAAGTGTCATGCAAGTTAAATATATTAATCGTAAAAAATCTTTCACAGAGATGTTATCTCTAGTAACCCAAGTGGAATTACCTAAAATATCTTGATATTCATTAAGCCTATCGGCTATAAGAGCTGCTCTCTCAATAACATTAAGCCGAGTCATAGTGGCTTGATTAAGTGTATTTCTTAACGTTAATACTACATCCAAGGCTTCTTCACCCCCATAGACCGCGCGTAACCTAACTTTGAAATCATCCCAGGTAACTGCTTCTTGAAATGAAACACTTCTTAAATATGCACTCGCATCCCCCTTAGAAAAATCTATAAAACTTTTAGCTTCTTGTAATTGTACAGAAGGTCTACGATTTGTTTGGCATTTAAATGGGCATCGACGGATGAAATCCATGACTCCACATTTTGAGGCAAGAACCCATTAACCCGACCCTGAAAAGGAAGGATTGCGGATCTAGCATTTACAAGCGTCACAATCGGGAGGGGGTTAACCTGTTCTGCTGTTGCGCTACTTGTTCCAGGGGCTGTGCTCACAGGGGGCGTCATGTTTACGGTATTTCTTTTCCTATCTCTTCGACCCCTTGCAATTCTATCAAAATATGTATATGAATACAGACGTCCACTGCGTAAACGCATAAGCACTAAATGATAAAGATTATAACAAAATTCCCCAAAACAATGATACTAATACAAAGATATTTCCCGAGAATTTCTGAAAGAAAACGGAACACAAAGATATTTCCCGAGAATTTCTGAAAGAAAACGGAACACAAAGATATTTCCCGAGAATTTCTGAAAGAAAACGGAACACAAAGATATTTCCTGAGAATTTCTGAAAGAAAACGGAATTAGCACAAAGAGAGAAAAAAATTCTAGATGAGAATTCGGAGTTGAACACAGTTTCATTTAATGAAAGGAATAGAAGATTAGCAAACCACTCACCCCAGTAATAATCGACTAACGACTCGTGATAACTACACCTCACTGCTCAATACTGAAATGAATATGAAAATGTACTTGTACTTAGCTTATATGGTGTTGTGTGATGTCGTCATTTCCTCTCTTTCTCTTGATGTTTGGGTGAATGTTTTCGGTCCGATTTCCTCTCTCTCTCTTGATGTTTGGGTGAATGTTTTCGGTCCGATTTCCTCTCTCTCTCTTGATGTTTGGGTGAATGTTTTCGGTCCGATTTCCGTTGAATGTAGTGCTTCTTGGATATGTTTTGTAAGTGTTGAACGTCAGTCCTTGGTTTTCTTAGGATGCTGATTGAAGATCCAGTTCATCAGTTTGTATGTATAACATTCATTAAATGTTTCATTCTTCGATGGACTATGATACTTAGTCAAAATTGTAGATTCATTACTGTAGATTTCTTGAAGATCTTTCTCTGGTTTTTAGAGTTTTATTTGCTGATTCTTGAAGATCTTTCTCTGATTCTTAGAGTTTTATTCGTTGATTCTTGAAGATCTTTCTCTGATTCTTAGAGTTTTACCGCTGCCACCATTTATTAGTGTGCTACTGTTGTTAACACACATTGAGTATGTTAGTTGGGATATTACATCTTCAAGTAAAGTCAATCAAGTTTACTTTAAAATGGTTTATTCTTTAAAAACAACAGTGTTAACATCTCCATCACAGGAGTATGACCCTTCCATATGATGTATTGATAAGAACTGGCTAAAATATCGATATCACAGATATCGTAGAGTCAGTTATCTCAGCATTTAAACACCTAATGTAAACTAAACATTAATATAGGAAGACACCTGCATCTGGTGGCGACACAACTCTTTCTCACGGTTCGTATTTGTGTTTATTCTTCATAAAAATGTTACATTGCTGAGATATGCTATTCGCATCCGGCTATGATCTGACTACAGCACTTCTCACACTAGCTTCTACTTCCACAATGACGTATTACGTCATGTGTTTTAAACATGTAATATATGATTATTACATATATATATATATATATATATATATATATATATATATATATATATATATATATATATATATATATATATATGTATGTATGTGTTTATATATATATATATATATATATATATATACATGTATATATATTTATATATATATACATGCATATATATTCATATATATATATATATATATATATATATATATATATATATATATATATATATATATATATATATATATATATATATATATATATATATATATATATATATATATATATATATTCATATTTGTATATATATATATATATATATATATATATATATATATACATATATATATATACATATACATACATACACATACATGCATATACATACATATATACATACACATTGGTGTATACTTTCAAAAGTTGGGTAACCTAATATACTGTTCATAATACAAAATATATAATTAGATAAGTTCCTTTTGCATTTATGACCTTAGCAGCTGCGATGCAAAATCTGTTAATCTGCCAGAGTAAATCTGTCCTCCAAGCAGTTTCTGTCAATTTGAATTAACGATGAGCAAAGTTGAACCATTAGGGTTGAAACTTGAAGTGATTGTAACAATGAGGGGACCTAGAGGAAAACACTTAAGAGTCCAGGAGTTCTAGGTAGGCCAACAAAATCCTGAGACAGCCTTCGATTTCTCATTCATAGAAGACATGTGGTTACTTTTGGATTTCACACTTAATATACATTATGTGAACGCATTCCATACTTGTAAATCATTTTATAATTGAATAGATATTAATGAGGGTTATTACTAACGATCATAAGAGTGTTTTTGTAATTGATGTAGGGATTTACCGACCACAGGACGGTCTGTAGATGAATATGATACGTTTGCATGGTCCGTGGATTGCTTTTAGCCTACCGCTCGCAATTACCTGTTATAAAATTTGCTACGTTGTGTTGGGGTTGATATAAAGTGTGTGGGTCTAAAAATCTGTCATTTGTTCTGACTTCCTTGTCAAAAGTCATCGTAGGATGAGAGCTGATGTTTCTATTTTTATTTTGGTTTTCGTTTTGACGCTCTAATTCTTAGGTCGTATCCTATTGCCTCTGTTCTTCAGATAACAAATCTATTTATATATTAAATTTGTTAATTTTATAATGTATATATCATCCTAAAAACAGGAATCTGGTCTTCTTCACCGGTTTAGGAAACCAGTTGTTTATATTGAAGAATAATTAAAGTTAAATACCATGGAAATGCAGCCAACAATTTCTAACTAGATGGGGAATTTGAAATTTCTGTACGCAGCACATTGAGTATGGTCCCATTGATGTAATTCTTGGTCGAATTATAGTTGAATGGATAGTAAGAGGGGCTTCGAAGTGATACAGTATATCAGTGAACTTATGTGAGGGTTGGAATGCGAATCATTAAAGTTTCTGTGAACTTGGAGGAGTTTCTTAATCACATAAATATTCCTATTGTTTAAATTTTGACTAGTCTTCGCGTAGGGATGTTCTGTATGTTCTGATTACACGAATGTATGTTTTGAATTATTTGCATCAAGTTATTTTTCTTGACATTGTATGACTCGATATGAATAAATCAGTGCTTTATGGCGTAGATAGGTTTAAGAACCGGTTTTATTTATTTATTTTTTCACGGAGGTAGCAGCAGTAGGGGATTCAGCATTATGAAGCTTCATCTGTGTTGGAATTGTGGGAGGTTGGGCTGTGGCACCCTACCAGTACCAGCTGAACTCGGCTGAGTCCCTGGTTAGGCGGGAGGAACGTAGAGAGTAGTCCCCTTTTTGTTTTGTTTCTTTGTTGATGTCGGCTACCCCCCAAAATTGGGGGAAGTGCCTTGGTATATGGATGGATTTTTTCACGAAAAGTTGTAATATGTTTTTATGACGGGTAAATTTCAATATTTACGAAAGCGTTGAACTTTACTGTAATATTAATATAATTAGTTATCAATTTGGCTGTTTATGATGCGGCCTATCATTACGTTTTCAGTGGCATACAACTAGTCATTCCCGTGAATAGTTTCTCTGGTTTAGTAGCTCCTCAAGTTTTAGCAAATATTATGTTTATGTAATTATTTATATTAATTGATTATATGAGAAAAGATACTTGGAATGCATTCATTTCATGGGTTTAGCCTTTACGGATAGAGATGTTTCGAGATCGATGTTATTTATTATCTATCGAGTCCTAATCATCCTGTTGAGTGGATCGGAAAATTTCAAATTTCTGCTGTTGTTGTCCAAGTTGAAGAATCTCGTTTAAATTAGTTTGTGTTTCTGGCCGGGAATTTGTATATATATATATATATATAAAGTGAAATATGCAAAATCTTAATGACAAGCGTTCAATTCTTGTAATAATGGTTGATGGTTTTTGGAAGCCTATGGGAAACGTCCCTGCCTGGTGATCTGCTAGACTGTGGTTCGAGTCACTCAACTCGACAGATTCTTGTAATGTCTGCAACGTCATCATCCTTTTAAGCTAATGATAGGGATTTGGGTGAGCCTATAGGTTTAACTGCTGGGTCATTAGCAGTCATTGTCTGGCCCTCCCTGGTCTTAGCATGGATGAAGAGGGACCTTGGATGCTGATCATGGTCGGTGTCAAGGGCATTGTCAGTCCCTCGCCTCTGCCATTCATGAGTGACCTTAAAAGTCACTTGATGTTTTGACAGTAGCGAGGAGCACATGAATAGTTGTTCACAAAGCTATCCAATTTTCTTAATATTCTCCAAGTTAGAGAGGCATCACAATCAAATGATTATATAGTTCATCGCGAAATTTAGTATTTGGGTGACTACTGGTTAATGCCAAGATGTTCTTTTTTAGACTTTATTAGTCACACTGTATAGCGTAATCGGCTGCTTGTATCAACTTTCCCCATCTATTTCTAATCCTTGCATCATCTTCCCCCAGTCCCAGCCCACCCGCATCCATCCTTCTGTTCTGATCTCTCTTTAATGGTTTCATCTGCTCCCTTATTACTAGACTTTTCTGCCTGCCCAGTGGTGATATATATATATATATATATATATATATATATATATATATATATATATATACATATACATACATATTATATTTGTATATGTTTATATATCTTTCCGGCCACGCTCATGGTGTAGAGGAAGTTATCATACCCTGATGAGAATGGGGGTACCATGAGAGGTACACTTGAACACCAGAGTCTCCTCAAATTGCCGAAGCCTCGTGTTTTAGTTAGGAATGGTGGAGGGGGGTAGGGTGGGTTGAATCTGTGTGTGCATATCTATCGAAATATTTACGCATCATTTAGAACAGATTGGGTTCGCTAGTAAAAAAGAATTGACAATACTGGAATCTACTTGAAAACGAAGCAATAAATGATGAGGAAGAAAATCCCTCTGGGACAGTCGAGCGAAAACCCGGAGAGCTTTCTCGACCTCCATTACCGTCGCCATTACCAAGGCATTAATGGCTGTGACCTGACAGGAAGTTGCAATTTCATCAGAATAGATGCCGAACAGAACGTCAGCCGTCAAGCCCAACCCTCCACTCCTCCACTATGGTGCCCAACTACAGCAGTGCCCTTCCAAGTAAACAGCGTAAACTCACTGTCCTGGGATGGATGGGATCGATCTGCTGCCACGTGAATGCTAGGTGAAAACGTTACCTCTGCCTAGCCATTAGGCTAGTGTAACCAAAGTTACTGAAAGTAACTATTTAAATATAGGCAAGTGCATTCTGTTAACAAGTTCATCCAAAATACTACTTATTCACATTTAATAAGATTTTAAAGGTTGCTTATGAGCAGCAGACCTAAGGGAAAATTTATTGTCCTTTCTCATAATGCCCTAGAAACTGAAGCTAATCAGCGCTCGGACTGACTGACAATGGCTTCCAGTGATTCATTATTTAGACTTATGGGCCGCTGCAAACCCTCATCCCTAAGTCACACGAACAGTGTTCATCAGTAAACACTATTGTTAGCCGCCATGAGCGTGGCTTGAACCTGGGGTCTGGGGTCCACAGATATTGAGTGTCCGACGTATCCATTAGGTTACAGCAACGTTGTAGCTTATTGGAAACGTCTGTGTCTAGCGCTTTGTTGGACGGGGGTTCGAGACACGCTCAAGCTCGATAGTTTCTTGGTATTTTAAAAGAAAACTTTAGATCGAAAAAGATTTTTATTAAATTGACTATATTGTGAGTGTAGAGCTTCGCATTCCTCATGCTAAATATCAGCGAAGTCTTAGAGTAGTGGCTCATCTTCGCTTACTGTCTTTGGTAACAACATTTCAAATTCAGTGCCAGCCTCCTCTGTCTTATTCTCTTTTCTTTTCATTCATTCTGCAATCATTCTTGATCTCGACTCTTATTTCCCAACCGGATCTCTCAACTCTCGCCATCGTGAATTAGAATCCAACATTCATCGGTTTCTTTTGAAGTTAGTTCTTTGTCTTCTATTCTACTTGTGATTGATATCCGTATTCATCTTCTTCTTTTTCTTCTTCTCTCTCTCTCTCTCTCTCTCTCTCTCTCTCTCTCTCTCTCTCTCTCTCTCTCTCTCTCTCTCTCTCTCTCTCTTTCTTAATAGAATCACTTACGCACTGTTTGACCTCTATTTTCCATCTTTTTGCAAGAACTGAAAATTGTTTATTTTGACAAATTGATAAAACCTTCGTCAAATTATGATAGGAAGCACATCAGATATCTTTACCTTTCAATTTGCATGAGAGAGAGAGAGAGAGAGAGAGAGAGAGAGAGAGAGAGAGAGAGAGAGAGAGAGAGAGAGAGAGATGAATATTGCTTTCCTGCAAATTTTCCTTGAATTCACTGTAAGGGAAATATTCCATAGAAAGAAAGAAAGAAGTGGCGACAAGATACTTACAGTGAAAAAGCTCTAGCATCACAAGTGTCTTCCTTATGTTTTTCGTGAGATAATGAAAGCTGCCTTGCTCCCACGAGAGAGAGAGTGTTCCCATTTGTCAAAACAAACGAGGAAGTTACGAGTGGTAACGCAGGTTTCACCTATCCTACGTTTATCTGGGAAAGACACAAACACCCAGGGTCTACCTACGGCCACATTCCCTGTCCTTCAAATGGGAACGGAAAAAGACAGAATAAAGAGCTGTCGGCCATATATTATAAATGTTTTAACAGAGAGAGAGAGAGAGAGAGAGAGAGAGAGAGAGAGAGAGAGAGAGAGAGAGAGAGAGAGAGAGAGCGAGCTTCATTTGCATGTCTTTGCTGTGAATTTTATTATATCTATTAATGCCGTTGGATTCATAGTAGAATATGTTTTTATTTAATAGTTTATTTTAGCTGCTTCAATAAACTGCATAAGGCCATCACTATTCAGTACCAAGGATTTTGTGAGTAGAATGCATTGAACGTTCCACAGAGTATTTGGCTCTAAAATGATTTGTTATAATCTTGTGTCAACTGATAATGTCAGTGCCATTTTATATATATATATATATATATATATATATATATATATATATATATATATATATATATATATGTGTGTGTGTGTATGTGTGTGTGTGTGTGTGTGTTCCTGTAAATATACGTGTTCATATGGACTCCTTTGTGTACTGTTTGTATGCAATTACGTGGAAGTGCTTTCAACAACTCATAAAATCGTGCTCAACATTCTGCCTATTTATGATGCAGAAGTTGAAAGTCTGTAGGTGTAGAGAGTCTCGTAAAATTAGTGTCCTAAGAGGGATTTGTTATCAAAGGGCCGGAAGGGCCAAAGAATCCCTTCAGGAGCCTCAGTGTTTAACGACACCTTTTACATTTGGAAGTTGTTTCTGTTTTGATTGTAACTGTCTCTTTCCCTTTGTGACTTTCATTGGACACTTAAGAATGTGTGCTTTCGATTGGCGGAGATGAAGAGGATAATTCTTGTATTCTAACAGTGTGCTTACTACACGATATTGAGTATACATTATTATGTATATTTTGGCTGTGATGCATGATTTTTATTACAGAATTAGTAACAGCAGAGGCTGCAGAACAGAATAAATTTTATAGATAGGTATTACAAAATTCTATAAATTGTATATTTTAAACATATTTAGAAAATCAATTTGTACTCTTGTCTACTGTACCTATGGACTCTCAGCCATCTTAAAATGGTTTTGAATAGATAAAGTTAGCGAAGATAAACAGTTTATTCTTCTTTTTTACGTCATTTAATTAGACTATCTTGGGTCTCGCCTTCTCTTTCTAGCAGTGATTGCCCACAAAAGAATAACTGTTTGTGACGATTTTACATTTCAATTCTAAAGAGAAATAGTGGCCATTTTCATGGGCTAAAATCAATTTTAAATTAAAGCAAAGGACGCTTTAGTTCTCGGCATCAATGGGGAAAATAAAATTAAAATTATTAAAAAATAATTGAAAATTTCTATTATTTTTTGTAGAACTTTAAGGTTTCCCCCTTTTTTTGTGTAGGGTTTGATTTGGTTTTTACCCTCCACTATATAAATCATTTTGGTAAATGATTTTTTTAACGTAAGTAATTTTCATAAATTGGTTTTAGCTTCCAATTTCAAATAAAGATCCCTAAAGAAATAAAGAAAAAACTGATATGAATTCATTAAGTTGTTACTGAAGAGTAAATGCAGGCTAGAAAATATCAGATTGGTTTATTTGAAAATTATGTGAAGATGAAGGATTCTAATTGCTTTGGAAATATGATTAATCATTGAATTGTATATAATACTTTTCTTCCCACAATAACTTGTCAGTTGATCAAGAGATATTTTCAAGCTTTCTAAGTTCACTTTTGCAAATTCAGTAATCAATTTTTCATTTTGAAATTTCGTGAAAGTTAACTCCCCATTTGGTCTTCTATCTTAGAAAGAAAAAAATGATAACCTTGTGTTGGAAGATTGAAAGAAAAAATCAGTGACATGGAAGCAATGGGAATTTCTTGGGGCGTAGTGGATGCTTCAGTGTTAGTCAGAAGTTTAAAAAGAACAAAACTAGATAATGTTGTCTCCATAGTCAAGCACCATTAGAATCTGCAATGTTGTAATCCAGAAGGTGAAATACATATTCATTACGTGGGAGAAATGTGCATATGTTCACAAAATGCATTATTATTATTATTATTATTATTATTATTATTATTATTATTATTATTATTATTATTATAATAATAATAATAATAATAATAATAATAATAATAATAGCCAAGCCACAAGACTATTTCTAAAAACACGATGTAAGTGAACGAAAAGTAACATTCTCTCTCTCTCTCTCTCTCTCTCTCTCTCTCTCTCTCTCTCTCTCTCTCTCTCTCTCTCACCCAGATTAACTGCAGTGGGCAAAGCTTTTTGGAGAAAAGAGAAAACTTTTTACCGTTGTTCTTCCCATAGGAAGACAGTTTGTGTTTTGCGTTAAAGCTTTTAATCCTGAGACACTAAACTTGTCTCATAGGTATTTCTTAAACTTAGTTTTTAATCGTTTGTGTTATTATATAGACTTCACTGAACGCTAAAGAGTATTTTAAGTTATATTTTTCCATCTCTTGACGGTTAGGTTATAGCTTTGCTAGAATCATTCATAGTCAGTTATCTACCATTTGTTTTGGTCAATTATATCCATGGTCTTGTACAGTAGAGTTCAAATTTGAAGGTATTGCTAAAGCATAAATGGGTTTCTCGCAAGAAGGTATAAGGAGATTTTGTTTTTTTCTGATATTCCCTATATAATGAATAGATAGTCGTGGTATGACAATGAAACAATATTTAAGAGATTTTGTAGATTTGAGAACAAAGCCCTCAAAACGGTAATCGGAGTTAAATGGCAGGACAGGATTAGAAATGGAACTATGAGAGAGATTACTCGAGTACCCTATGGGATGAAATCATGGTGAAGGGTAGATGGAGATGGTTTGGGCATGCTCTTCGCACTTCCCAAGAGACATTGGTTAACAAAACTTTTATCTGGACTCGACTCCACAAGGCACTGAATTAGTTGGAAGACCCACGGCTACATGGCTGAGGAGTATGAATCTTGAAGTAGATGATGATGAATGGATAAGTATTGATTTAAATGCACAAGATAGAGACGACTAGCGAAATCTCACCGAGGCTCTTTGCATTAATGGTGTAGTAGATGATGATGATGATATTATTTCTGATCATGCTCAGCTCTCCCCGTCCCAAGGGAATGGGAGAGAGGAACTAGTCGTACCCTGGTGAGAGAGGGATACGTGAGTGTGTTTATCTATGTAGATATTTAGCTGTCTATATTGACGGGTCGCTTACACTATTATACTATAAACATGTAATATTTACTGAACCCTATTTGACTTTCGAACTCTAGTTGGCTAATTTCCATATTCATTTAGAAGTTTAGCAATATTCTGTTATTGTAGAGTGAGGCGTCGGACTTCTTTCATTTAAAACTCGATTGCAGAATGCTTTGAATGATGAAACGAAAGAGGTGACATTTCACCTTCCGTTTCAGTCTCATTTCGGAGTAAGTCAGTTCGAAATACAATTTGAAGTTGCCAAGATTTCCTTAAGGGTTCACTGGCAAGTTAATTTACCGTCTGACTGTCGTGCATTTTTACCAATCCATTTCAACCGCAGGTAGCATTTACAAAGAGAAAATGGACGTTCGATCGTGTGTGTTGAGTAACCAGAAGTAAGGTTTTTTTATTTTATAATTAGTATACGCGACCCATCAAAAATGACTGCTAAATATTTAGACAGATATACACAGATTCAACCTTTCCCCTCTCTCCCTTTCCTCGGAGTACCGCCAGGGCATGACTACTCCCTCTCCTCCCTACCCCAGGGACGGGGAAAGACCGAGTAATTATACGTCTGGCAATGCCACTGAACGTGACCAGGAGAAAAATATATGTATATAAATATATATATATATATATATATATATATATATATATATATATATATATATGTATGTATGTATATATATATTATATATACACACATATACAGTATATATATATATATATATATATATATATATATATATATATATATATATATATATATCCAGACACTTTCTCTTTATTATATAGGGAAGATTATTTTCTCAAAACTTTATTTAGAATTCGACCTGCTGTTGATAGTCTTCCTCATTCATGACATTTCATTCGAAAGAGAACAAGCAACCAAATGAAGTTTCAGACTCAAATGTAATCATAAATATACAGAAGTCCGAACATATACCTATTCATAGTAAAAGCTTTGCTCAACGAGCCTGAATATCAAAGCAAACTAGACGAAAAATTTTGCGTTTCACTGTATTATTAATTTCTAGTTCGTTTAGAAGAGCCTAAAAACTTTATTTTCCGTGAAATGTAAAACCCTGACAATGATTGAATTAACCAAAGAAATGAGGATCAATGAAAACAGCTATATCAGTAACTATATTTAAAGGTTTATTGGTTGCTCATGAATGACAAAGGCAAGGAACGGTAACAACGCCCTAACAAGAGAATGCCCTAGAGACTGACCATATATACAGATGATCAGTGACTAAGCCCCCCTCTCCATTAAGCTAGGACCAGGCAGTGTCTGCTGATGACTCGGCAGGTAGACCTAGAGGCTTCTCCAATCCACCATTTCTTAGTTCACAAGGATGGTGAGGCTACAGACACTACAAGAA
>NW_027171938.1:252500-255000 GCF_036898095.1 Palaemon carinicauda
AAGGTCTCCTCCCATAAGTACTTCAATAAGGGCAGCGGACGGCAACTCTCAATACCATTATCGAGCTCCAACAGGAAATTAATCTGACACTGCAGCACACCCGTAATCATACTCATTCATGATCATGGACGCCGGATCCCAGTAATCTTGGTCAATACTTTACAAGAAATGAATGACACGCCTTACCGTCGCCAAGCGAGGCCCCTCTGGCAAGTACTGCACCAGAGGCAATAATAAAATGGCAGAGATGTGAAGTAACGGCCAGCTGATGTGAAGATATATATATATATTCGTTCAGAGACTTGCTGTAAATCCAGAGGTAATAGGCTCACAAATCAGGGTACAGATACCAACTCATGCTTCCTTTCCCTCTCTCTCTCTTCAAACACCATTTTTTGCTGGTGTATTTCCATTTGTTTTAGACTAATCTGTCTATCCAAAATTTCTACTGAAAATCCCTCTTCTTGCCTAACCTTGGGTTTGGCTCCTGTCTTAGTCTCCTTAACGCACTCATGAAACTTTAGCAATAGTATACCCTTCTTCATTGTTACCGTTCTTTCCACTTCAAAAAAATCTGCCACACTTTCTAACTCCTCTTTGTTTAATTCGGCCAACCTATCCTGCCATCCCTCTCCTTCAAGCAACTCTACGACATTCATGTCAGACATTTTAATTGCAAGTAATTACAACACTTTACACATAACAAAATTATTTCACTTGCAATAGTGCCAACCAACCAAACACTGAGGAGGTGTAACCATGCCACCTAACAATAACAACACCCCAAGAATTACGCTTGCACTGCAACAAGAACACCACAGGATACGATGGATCCTGGCAAGGTCGCCAATTGTAATGGCCTCGTTGGACCACAACACACACTAGGTCTACAGGACCATAAATAATCAATACTTAGGTGTTCAAAAGGCAGCAAGCCACAAAGGTGGAAGCAAGCCCAGGTAAATGCAGCACAAGAATAACTCAAGGGGGATAACAAAACCATGAAATAAAAACCAATATATATTACAATTCAATAAAATACAGAAAATAATAGCTAGGCCTCATCATTAACATTAAATCAAAAATACCACTTACGAAACATATACCCAAATTATCAGTCAACACATTCAACCTCTGAAGGAGGAAAGGGGGCCCAGAGAGGAATAGAAAACAACGAAAAGAAAGGAATAACCTAAATTTTACATGCTAACGGATGATGAGATGATGAAGGTCTCCTCCCATAAGTACTTCAATAAGGGCAGCGGACGGCAACTCTCAATACCATTATCGAGCTCCAACAGGAAATTAATCTGACACTGCAGCACAGCCGTAATCATACTCATTCATGATCATGGACGCCGGATCCCAGTAATCTTGGTCAATACTTTACAAGAAATGAATGACACGCCTTACCGTCGCCAAGCGAGGCCCCTCTGGCAAGTACTGCACCAGAGGTAATAATAAAATGGCAGAGATGTGAAGTAACGGCCAGCTGATGTGAAGATATATATATATTCGTTCAGAGACTTGCTGTAAATCCAGAGGTAATAGGCTCACAAATCAGGGTACAGATACCAATTCATGCTTCCTTTCCCTCTCTCTCTCTTCAAACACCATTTTTTGCTGGTGTATTTCCATTTGTTTTAGACTAATCTGTCTATCCAAAATTTCTACTGAAAATCCCTCTTCTTGCCTAACCTTGGGTTTGGCTCCTGTCTTAGTCTCCTTAACGCACTCATAAACCTTTAGCAATAGTATACCCTTCTTCATTGTTACCGTTCCTTCCACTTCAAAAAAATCTGCCACACTTTCTAACTCCTCTTTGTTTAATTCGGCCAACCTATCCTGCCATCCCTCTCCTTCAAGCAACTCTACGACATTCATGTCAGACATTTTAATTGCAAGTAATTACAACACTTTACATATAACAAAATTATTTCACTTGCAATAGCGCCAACCAACCAAACACTGAGAAGGTGTAACCATGCCACCTAACAATAACAACACCCCAAGAATTACGCTTGCACTGCAACAAGAACACCACAGGATACGATGGATCCTGGCAAGGTCGCCAATTGTAATGGCCTCGTTGGACCACAACACACACTAGGTCTACAGGACCATAAATAATCAATACTTAGGTGTTCAAAAGGCAGCAAGCCACAAAGGTGGAAGCAAGCCCAGGTAAATGCAGCACAAGAATAACTCAAGGGGGATAACAAAACCATGAAATAAAAACCAATATATATTGCAATTCAATAAAATACAGAAAATAATAGCTAGGGCTCATCATTAACATTAAATAAAAAATACCACTTACGAAACATATACCCAAATTATCAGTCAACACATTCAACCTCTGAAGGAGGAAAGGGGGCCCAGAGAGGAATAGAAAACAACGAAAAGAAATGAATAACCTAAATTTTACATGCTAACGGATGATGAGATGATGAAGGTCTCCTCCCATAAGTACTTCAATAAGGGCAGCGGACGGCAACTC
>NW_027171938.1:260000-262500 GCF_036898095.1 Palaemon carinicauda
CGACACGCCTCGCCCTCCTCGGCCCGCTCCTAACCACCCTAGGAGAGGCAACATGGTCCCGGTCGTCTCAGCCCTCCCTTAGGGGATCAGCCTCAAACCAAACCGCCTATAGTCCGTCCTTCGCGGCGTCCAGAAGAGGCCGTTCAGGCCGCTCATCAAGGAGAAGATAGGGAGGGAGGCCCCCTACTCCTGCCGGAGCCTCAGGTGGGGGGATGCCTCAAACTTTTTTTGGCAAGCATGGGAAGAACACGGAGCAGACCCGTGGGCCGTGACAGTTCTGAAAGAAGGGTACAGGTTGCCCTTCTTAGTGGACCCTCCTCCTCTGATACTATATCAGCAGGCAGAGTGGCTAGCCCCCAAGGATCCCTTGCAACGGACAGCTCTGCAGGGAGAGGTCTCAGCGATGTTGGCAAAAGGGGCAATGGAACCTGTTCGGGACCCAGGTCCGGGGTTCTACAGCAGGCTGTTCCTGGTGGAGAAAGCAACAGGAGGATGGAGACCGGTCATAGACCTCTCGGCCCTCAACAAGTTCGTCTGCAAGACGGACTTCAAAATGGACTCTCCAAAATCAGTCTTGGCGTCCTTGAGAGAAGGGGACTTCATGATGTCAGTAGATCTCAAGGATGCCTACTTCCAGATCCCGGTTCATCCCTCCAGCAGGAAGTACCTACGGGTGAAATGGGAGAACCAGACGTTGCAGTTCAAGATCCTCATCTTCGGGTTGTCCACTGCCCCCCAAGTCTTCATAAGGGTCTTCACAACGGTCTCAGTCTGGGCACACGAACAGGGCATCCGCCTGATTCGTTACCTGGACGACTGGTTGCTACTTTCAGCCTCAAAGGAAGTACTGAAGGAGCAAGGCGCGATGTTATTGCAGTTCTGTAACGTTCTGGGGATCACCATCAACCTAAAGAAGTCTCTACTGATACCCTCCACCAGGACGACCTACCTCGGGATGGTTCTGGACTTCCGGTTAGTGAAAGCCTTCCCCTCCACGGACAGGCTGGACAACTTAGACCAGGTCCTCCGCCCCTTCCTGACGGACCAACCCAGGAGGGGAAAGGACTGGCAGAGACTAATAGGACACTTTGTGTGTCTGGAGAAACTGGTCCCCCAGGGCAGGCTAAAGCTCAGGGAGGTCCAATGGAACCTGACGGAGAACTGGATCCAAACGGATTCCCCCCACAGAGTGGTCCCGGTGTTTCCGAACATGAAACGGGTCCTGGAATGGTGGAGCTGCAGGACGAACACCCTCAAAGGGATGCCCTTTTGCAGCCGACCCTCCGGAGATGCTCCTGTTCATGGACGCGTCGAAGGAGGGGTGGGGTGCTCATCTCTTAGGGAAATCAGCAAGAGGGAACTGGACAGCCCTAGAGAAGACCCAGCACATAAATGTTCTAGAGTTGAGGGCAGTACAAAGAGCGTGCCTGGAGTTTGTACACCTACTCCGGGGAAACACCGTAGCGTTGATGTGCGACAACGCCACGGTAGTACCTTACATAAAGAAGCAGGGAGGCCTAAGGTCGAAGGAGCTATGCGTCCTCACATTACAACTTCTGGAATGGGCCGAAGTGGAGCAGATAAGAATATCAGCGAGGTTCATCCCAGGGAAAAGGAACGTCCTCGCCGACGGCTTCAGCAGGATGGGGCAAGTGGTAGGATCCGAATGGTCTCTACACCCGGAAGTAGCCAGGTCCGTCATACAGAAATGAGGTTCGCCGGTGATGGACCTCTTCACAACAAGGCTGAACACGCAGCTCCCCGTGTTCTGTTCTCCTGTTCCAGACCCAAAAGCGGCGATCGAAGACGCCTTCCAACATCCGTGGGACAATCTCGACGTGTACGCTTTTCTCCCCTTCGGGATGTTCAGGCAGGTCCTCAACAGGGTGAGAAGGACGAGCAACCTACAGATGACTTTGGTAGCGCCCTGGTGGCTGGAGAGAGATTGGTTCATGGACCTAAGGGAACTAACACAACAGCCAGCCTGGCCCCTTGCGGACAGGCCAGATCTTCTTCGACAACCACACTTCCAAAGGTTCCACGAGAATCCACGGTCCCTCCGCCTTCACGCGTGGAGGTTATCGAGCGTCTCCTGAGGAGGGAAGGCTATTCGTCGAGTACAGCAACGAGGATGTTGGGCTACCCGAGACGGTCATCGACCGCTGTATACCAGGTTAAGTGGGCCATCTTTACCAAATGGTGAGCCACTAAGAACATCAGGCCCCTGAAGGCCTCCATTCCGCAGGTAGCGGACTTCCTAGTTTACTTCAGGGACGTGGTCAACATGTCCATTCCAGCTATCAAGGGAGTCCGCTCGGCTTTGGGCCAAGTTTTTCTCCTGAAGGTCATAGACCTGGGTAACTCAATGCTCATTAAGAGCTTTGAGCAATCATGCCCCCCGCAAGCTGTGAAGGTGCCACAATGGGACGTGGCAAGGGTCCTGAAAATGTTATCCGAGCCTCCGTTTGAGCCCCTGAAAGACATCGTGGACAAGGATCTC
>NW_027171938.1:267500-275000 GCF_036898095.1 Palaemon carinicauda
ATAACCATAAGACACGCATTTTACCATAAAATTAAGATAAAATATATATATATATATAAATATATATATATATATATATATATATATATATATATGTATATATATATATATATATATAAATATATATATATATATATATATATATATATATGTATATATATATATATATATATATATATATATATATATATATATATATATATAATCTTAATTTTATGGTAAAATTCGTGTCTTATGGTTATACTTGTTTTTGTGATGATTCTTAATATACGTAAATAATCTGAAGGAAAAAGAATATTCCTTGTATTTGCATCGTCTTTATATAAATCCTTCGAGTAACAATCTTTTTTGGAGACTTGAAATAACTCGAAAAAAACATATTATTCTCTGTAGCTTAAATTTTGATAATCTTTAGGTATTTCTTAATATTAAGAGGCTGTGATATGAGGTTATTGTTTGAAGATGTCTCGATGCATTTCTGATCAACTTAGCAAAGTTACGAGTAGACCTTTTTTATTTGGAAATTAGGAAAAAAGAAAGAACTTTCAAGCAACGTATTTGTCCTAAGGGTCTAATGCATCTTCCCAGTGGTCACTGATATGGATCATACCACATCTCTAAATATATTGCACTTTCTATTTTTTTCTTGGTTAAGTATTTCAGACAGTATTCAGCCAAGATTTTTCAAGTCTATATTCAACATTGTGATTGAGCTAATATTCCAAATCTCCTTCACTTCATGTTGAAGCAATTATACTTTTACTATTGTATGTAACCTGTCAAAAATGACGGATAAACATTTAGATAGATATGCTCACACATGCACACGCTCTCACACACAGATTCAACCCTTCCCACCCCCCTTTCCCCTACCCGAGGGAGGGTGAATTATGCGTCTGGCAATACCGATGTGCATGACCGGATATATATATATATATATATATATATATATATATATATATATATATATATATGTGTGTGTGTATATATTAGTGTGCTACTGTTGTTAACACACATTTGGGTTCCCTTCAAATGTCATTTAAATGTGTTAAGTATTATAGTGGTATGTTACTTCTTCAAGTAAAGTCAAGTAAGTTAACTTTAAAATGGTTTATTCTTTAAGAACAACAGTGTTAACATCTCCATCACAGGAGTATAGATGGTTTGGTCGGATGACCATTCCGTATGACATCTTAGTAAGAACTGGCTAAAATATCGATATCACAGATATCGTATAGTCAGTTATCTCAGCATTTAAACACATAATGTAAACTAAACATTAGTATAGGAAGACACCTGCATCCGGTGGCGACACAACTCGTTCTCACGATTCGTATTTGTGTTTATTCTTCATAAAAATGTTACATTGCTGAGATATGGTATTCACATCCTGCTATGATATGACTACAGCACTTTTCACACTAGCTTCTACTTCCACAATGACGTATTAGGTCATGTGTTTTAAACATGTAATATATAATTATTACATAAGCTCGGCCAGTTATCTCAATTTTTTAAAAAAATATTTAACTACACGTCAAAATATGTTTACTAGGAGTGTGACTGGATATATATATATTATTTTTTGTTTAACTTTAGCCATAAGCAAATGAGGACGAATGTTCAAATAGGCACATTGAAAAAAATAATAACAATAATGCATATGAACAGATATTACCAAAGCAAAGAAAAAATGCATGATAATTACAGATCACATATATGGTACATTGCTACCAATGATTATATGGTACCAAAAAAAAATACTGATATACATATGATTCGGTAACTTTGTTAAAGAATAATTGTTACCTTTGTCAGAAATATAGATTATTATAATATGGTAATTAATAAAAATATTTGTTATCTTGGTAAAGATACAATTTTAGTGCACAAACACGAATTCCTGGTACATACACGTACCACGGTTTCGTACGCACACACACACACACACACACATATATATATATATATATATATATATATATATATATATATATATATATATATATATATATATATATATATATATTATATATATATATAGGGCTTTTATATTTTATTAGGTGCCCATATATTCTGTTTTTTAACATTCCGGCTTATATATTTTATTAGATGCCGAAAAAAATTATTTATTTTTTAAATGTTTTTTAAATGCTTTTTTTTTTAAATGCCAATGTTTTATAGTCTCTTCAATTACATATTACTAGCGTACTAACTGCTTTTCGTACACAACACTTTTCCAAGACATTTTTACTTCTTTGAGCGAATGAAGGGGCCAGTTTCAAACGGCTTTAAATTGAATTAGATAAGGAGTTTTGTCTGGACATGGTAAAACGTTCTGTTTGAGCTGCAAACTATTGTACCTTAACCTATTCCAAACAAAGATGTTAACGGCGATAAACATCATCACCGTAACGCATAAAGCTGCCAGGAATAAGTAGAATTTGAGATCTGCATAAGTCGGTGACGGGTGGTCCATCTCGGTCAATTTCATCAACCGCTTGGCTACATGGTCGTTGTATGGGAGTGGTAAAGATGGAATTGTTGTTGACCATGTGAAGTTCATGAAGTAGGCTCGTTCTCTGATGATAGTCTTGATTCCTTGCACCATGGAATTAGGGGATGTCCCGATACAACCATCTGCTGCAACGAAGATTTGGGAATAGGACGTGGATCCGTCCAGGCATGATACATTGAAGCCGGCCTTGTCGTACCGTATCCACGAGCTGTTGTTCAGTGTGCAATTGAACTCATTATTGTCAAAGGGATAAAGCTTATCCAGACAATTTTCACTTGTATGGGAGAGAGCACTGTCTAGCACTATACCTAACTAGCATGAATCCATTAAGTTTTTATGGAATTCAAATGAGTCGGCTGTACATATTTTTCTATCCATTGCGTCTGAACAGTGAGTTAATTGATTTAAGTCTTTAATGACCGTATATGTTTCCTTGTCTAGGGAAATCAATACGTGTCCTGTCAAACTGGATATTACTGGATTTGAGTGATTTGTCAGGAAAGTCGGAAATGGTGATATCCTGTAAGATTGCCAGGCATCGGAAGAATCAAAGGGAATTGTAATCATAATCCTGTTATTTTCAACGCTTACTGTAATTAGGCTGTAATAAAATTTTAACCTACGTGCGTCTAACAAAGGAATATAACCTAGTTTCTCCCGTCCGTTCTTCACAATTAACTTAAAGTATTTTATTGGCAACAAATGGGGTGACAGTACACCTTTAGTCGCTAACGTGATAGCTTCCACATAATCTTTTGATTTCTCAATGAAATGTGCAATTCTGTAATGTATGTGATCTATTTTTGAATCATAATACGTTAACGTTGCCAACAAATCCTGTTCTTCCATAATCTGATTGATATTACTAGAATGATCATTTACTAAACTCATAATTTGATTGATTGAAGCTAACTGATTCCTTAGTTCTGACATAATCCATTCATCTTCATGAGTCAAGAACTCAATTTTCTTATTTTGATTACTAATCTTAAGACGATTGGAAATTCCTAAACCTAAACTTGCAATAGAACCAAAGATGTTTAGTGCAGCAAAAATAAACGGGTTACGTTTCTTAAGATTTTCGTGTGCTACAGTCCACATCAAAAGGTCATGAGCCAAAGATTCTGTCTCGTAAGTCTTATTTTGCAAGTCTTCAGATAGCATCTCTGTAACTTTTAGTGTCGATGCAAGCGAACTCTCTGTATTAAAAGGAAAATGTCTTCTATGCAATTCATTTAATGAGACAGCAAACCTTGAAATGGCGCTTTTTAAGCTAGTGATGTCATTCTCTGGGAGAAAAATTGCTTGCAACTACGTTACTTGATGTAATAAAAACGTCTTCTTGTCTTTCAACTATAGTGCCATATTTAAAATCTATACGTTTAGTTTTAGAGCTAGTCCCACACAAGAAAAATGTCTGAGCGAACAATATCACTCCCAACAACAAAAAATTCATCTTGGAAACCTGTAACGAGAAAAATATATGTAATTACTCCTGTATTAAGAAGAAAAACTTTTAACATACAATGTAAAAAAAAAAAATACAAATCTTTCCCTCACTTCTTTCCCTCTTATTTTAATTTCTTATGTGAGCCAATGGTACGATTCTCCCATCATTGGGTTGGGATACGTTTTGAACTCTAAACCTATTGGCCGTTAATGTTTCCAAAATGTTAAATGGGCCTTCAAACTTAGGTGTTAGTTTATAATTGAGTCCTTTACATACATTTACCTGTATGTATACATTATCACCCACGGTATATGTTTTAGTTGGCTTCTCCATTTTATCATGATTCCTTTTCATTATGATTTGTGATTCTTCTAAATTCTTTCGAAGGATATCAAAACGACTTTTGCTTGCATTTATACATTCTTTTAAAGGATTTGATAGATTAGTTGTAGGCGTTAATACATGGAAAGGCGTTCTAACTGGGGTACCATACAATGCTTCGTGCGGTGACATTTTAATTGATATATGATATGAATGATTCAGAGTACTCAGTACCGCAGGTATTGCAATATCCCAGTTGGGGTCTGATCCCCCCAGTGTTACTCTTAATATATTTAAAACCTTCCTATTTGCTCTTTCCACTAGCCCATTTGACTCTGGGTGATATATCATGGTATTTATTTTCTTTATGCTTAGGAATTCACACAATGAAGTAAGAAAGTGATTATTAAATTCTCCACCCGAGTCTGAGATTATCTTGTTTGGAATTCCATGTTTACAAGTGTAACACTCGTAAAACTTCCTAGCGCATTCAATCGCAGTTTTAGTTTAAAGCGCTATTAGTTCTGTATATCGAGTTAAAGCATCTACAATTACTAAGAGGTGCTTATTTCCTCTGTCTGACTCGTAAAATCCTGTTAACAAATCTAAATGTATTCTTTCAAAGGGTTGATTGGGCACGGGATAAGCCCCTAGGATGCAGGTGTCTTCCTATACTAATGTTTAGTTTACATTATGTGTTTAAATGATGAGATAACTGACTCTACGATATCTGTGATATCGATATTTTAGCCAGTTCTTATCAACACATCATATGGAATGGTCATCCGACCAAAGCAGCTATACTCCTGTGATGGAAATGTTAACACTGTTGTTTTTAAAGAATAAACCATTTTAAAGTTAACTTGATAAGCCCCTAGGCTGACAGGAGTTTTCGTATGCCTTTGGTTTTCCTGATATGTGCGACAATTAGCTATGTGTTTTTTTATATCTAAGCATCGTATGCCAATAAAACAATGATTTGGCTTTCTGTGACATTAATGAGAACCCCGGGTGTCCATGCAATGGATTTGCATGCAACCAATTCAGGACAGTGGAAATAAGTGAGATTGGTACCACTACCTGGTTGTTAGTTACATGTGGTGTATTGCGGGTTTTCCTTTTCACGGTCCTACACAGATTATTGTCTTTGATTATATAATTCTGCTGCTTATACCTTATATATTATTTTTCCTTATGATTGCCTTTCAAAGCATTTATGATTTTTTCTAATTCCTGATCTTTTCTTTGCTCAGTCTGTAATAATTCAGCACTCCAGCCCAAATCTTCTTTTTCAGATATCGTTTTAACAATAGGCATGGATGTTGATATATCTATTAAATCAGCTAAAGGCTCCGTACAAGATGACACGGAGTTGCGTGATAATGCATCAGCAATGATATTTGCTTTCCCAGGTAAATACCCGATTCTCGCGCCAAAGTCTTGAATGATCAAATGCCACCGAGTTCGTTTGGGGCTGTGGTTGAAGCCTTTAAAGAAGTCAGTTAGTGGTTTATGATCTGTAAGAACCTTAACGGAATAACCGTATATTATGAACTTAAAATGCACTAGTGAATTAACAATAGCTAGCCCTTCCTTGTCTATTACTGCATACTTACTTTCGGAAGTTCTCAGTTTTCGAGAATAAAAAGCTATCGGGAAAAATTGTTTATCATATTGCTGAAGCAATACCCCACCTACTCCTAAGTCTGAGGCTTCTGTTGCAATGAAAAATTCCTTACCGAAGTCAGGAAATTTTAAGATAGGAGAACTACACAGTTCATCTTTCAAGGTATTAAATACCTGTTGATGCAGCTCAGACCATATGAAATCTACGCCCTTTTTCGTAAGATCAGTTAAGGGAGCGGCTATTATTGAATTATTGTGTATAAAATGCCTGTAATATCCACTACAACCCAGAAATTGCTGTATTCCCTTGACATTAGTAGGTATGGGAAAGTTACGGATAGCCGACACCTTATTATGGACTACTTTAAGACCTTGGCTTGACACCATAAAACCCAAATATATTAATTCTGTTTTGAAAAATTCACACTTAATAATCTTTACCCTTAAGTTATGTTGTCTTAGTCTCTGTAGTACTAGTTCTAATTTACGTAGATGTTCTTCTAAGGTGTTGGAAAAGATTACAAGGTCGTCCATATAGGCATGCAATATATCCCCTAGCAGGTCTCCAAACACTTTGTTAATCATTCTTGTAAATGTTATGGGAGCACAACGTAAACCAAAAGGCATCCGTAAAAATTCATAATGTCCCCTGGCTGTGCTGAAGGCTGTGTATGGGATACTATCTTCATCTAATGATATCTGGTGAAAGTCTTTAAGTAAGTCCAAACTGGTAATATATATTTATTCTGATCTAACAAAGACAAAATATCGTCAGTACATGCCACTGGAAATCGATCAGGGATCGTCTCCTCGTTTAGACGACGGAAGTCTACGCAGATACGCCATGTTCGATCTTTTTTCTGTACAACCATTAATGGAAAATTATAAGGGCTGTTCGATTTCCTAATGACTCCTTCTTCTAGCATTTTACCTACTTCATCATTTATTTCATTCTGGAATTTCATAGGGAGTCTGTACGAGGGTACATAGATAATTTTCTGCTTGTCCTTTAACCTTATTTGATGCTCGATCACATCTGTTTGTCCTAAGGATCCATCCGTAGTGGAAAAAACATCATGATATTCAGTTAAAAGTTCAAAAATTTTCTGCTGAGTTTCTTCGTCTTGAATGTCTTTATTGATTTTATTTTTGATAGATTGCAAAAGGGATTCATCCGCAACTGATTGAGCGTGATTGATTTCAGCAACGGTAAGAATACGATGTTTATAAACTTCTACATCCAAGATATGTTGATTTTTGTGAATTACTAAAGTGGTAATTAAATGATTACAGACTTCAATATTACATTGTTGATGTGAGCCTACTGTATAAATAGCTTGTGTGACAGACAATCCGTTAGTTTGCAAAGTGTCGGAAAGGATTATATTTCAGATCCCGGTAATGTTTTCTTTATTTGCACTATTAAATTCGAAGGTACGTTTGGCTCGATAGATTGCGTGCAAGATGATATTACGGGTGAACGAGAATTCTGCTGGGTCGCGTATAAATTTATCTTTATTAGTGAGACAAGTTATTGGTTCTTCAACGTACGTTACGGTTACATTTGTCGTCTCCTTTTTATCCA
>NW_027171938.1:280000-290000 GCF_036898095.1 Palaemon carinicauda
TTAATTTTATGGTAAAATTCGTGTCTTATGGTTATACTTGTTTTTGTGATGATTCTTAATATACGTAAATAATCTGAAGGAAAAAGAATATTCCTTGTATTTGCATCGTCTTTATATAAATCCTTCGAGTAACAATCTTTTTTGGAGACTTGAAATAACTCGAAAAAAACATATTATTCTCTGTAGCTTAAATTTTGATAATCTTTAGGTATTTCTTAATATTAAGAGGCTGTGATATGAGGTTATTGTTTGAAGATGTCTCGATGCATTTCTGATCAACTTAGCAAAGTTACGAGTAGACCTTTTTTATTTGGAAATTAGGAAAAAAGAAAGAACTTTCAAGCAACGTATTTGTCCTAAGGGTCTAATGCATCTTCCCAGTGGTCACTGATATGGATCATACCACATCTCTAAATATATTGCACTTTCTATTTTTTTCTTGGTTAAGTATTTCAGACAGTATTCAGCCAAGATTTTTCAAGTCTATATTCAATATTGTGATTGAGCTAATATTCCAAATCTCCTTCACTTCATGTTGAAGCAATTATACTTTTACTATTGTATGTAACCTGTCAAAAATGACGGATAAACATTTAGATAGATATGCTCACACATGCACACGCTCTCACACACAGATTCAACCCTTCCCACCCCCCTTTCCCCTACCCGAGGGAGGGTGAATTATGCGTCTGGCAATACCGATGTGCATGACCGGATATATATATATATATATATATATATATATATATATATATATATGTGTGTGTGTATATATTAGTGTGCTACTGTTGTTAACACACATTTGGGTTCCCTTCAAATGTCATTTAAATGTGTTAA
This sequence comes from Palaemon carinicauda, assembly GCF_036898095.1. NCBI lineage: Eukaryota > Metazoa > Arthropoda > Malacostraca > Decapoda > Palaemonidae > Palaemon > Palaemon carinicauda. The sequence goes on from NW_027171938.1 coordinate 280,838, forward strand.
GTATTATAGTGGTATGTTACTTCTTCAAGTAAAGTCAAGTAAGTTAACTTTAAAATGGTTTATTCTTTAAGAACAACAGTGTTAACATCTCCATCACAGGAGTATAGATGGTTTGGTCGGATGACCATTCCGTATGACATCTTAGTAAGAACTGGCTAAAATATCGATATCACAGATATCGTATAGTCAGTTATCTCAGCATTTAAACACATAATGTAAACTAAACATTAGTATAGGAAGACACCTGCATCCGGTGGCGACACAACTCGTTCTCACGATTCGTATTTGTGTTTATTCTTCATAAAAATGTTACATTGCTGAGATATGGTATTCACATCCTGCTATGATATGACTACAGCACTTTTCACACTAGCTTCTACTTCCACAATGACGTATTAGGTCATGTGTTTTAAACATGTAATATATAATTATTACATAAGCTCGGCCAGTTATCTCAATTTTTTAAAAAAATATTTAACTACACGTCAAAATATGTTTACTAGGAGTGTGACTGGATATATATATATTATTTTTTGTTTAACTTTAGCCATAAGCAAATGAGGACGAATGTTCAAATAGGCACATTGAAAAAAATAATAACAATAATGCATATGAACAGATATTACCAAAGCAAAGAAAAAATGCATGATAATTACAGATCACATATATGGTACATTGCTACCAATGATTATATGGTACCAAAAAAAAATACTGATATACATATGATTCGGTAACTTTGTTAAAGAATAATTGTTACCTTTGTCAGAAATATAGATTATTATATGGTAATTAATAAAAATATTTGTTATCTTGGTAAAGATACAATTTTAGTGCACAAACACGAATTCCTGGTACATACACGTACCACGGTTTCGTACGCACACACACACACACACACACACATATATATATATATATATATATATATATATATATATATATATATATATATATATATATATATTATATATATATATAGGGCTTTTATATTTTATTAGGTGCCCATATATTCTGTTTTTTAACATTCCGGCTTATATATTTTATTAGATGCCGAAAAAAATTATTTATTTTTTAAATGTTTTTTAAATGCTTTTTTTTTTAAATGCCAATGTTTTATAGTCTCTTCAATTACATATTACTAGCGTACTAACTGCTTTTCGTACACAACACTTTTCCAAGACATTTTTACTTCTTTGAGCGAATGAAGGGGCCAGTTTCAAACGGCTTTAAATTGAATTAGATAAGGAGTTTTGTCTGGACATGGTAAAACGTTCTGTTTGAGCTGCAAACTATTGTACCTTAACCTATTCCAAACAAAGATGTTAACGGCGATAAACATCATCACCGTAACGCATAAAGCTGCCAGGAATAAGTAGAATTTGAGATCTGCATAAGTCGGTGACGGGTGGTCCATCTCGGTCAATTTCATCAACCGCTTGGCTACATGGTCGTTGTATGGGAGTGGTAAAGATGGAATTGTTGTTGACCATGTGAAGTTCATGAAGTAGGCTCGTTCTCTGATGATAGTCTTGATTCCTTGCACCATGGAATTAGGGGATGTCCCGATACAACCATCTGCTGCAACGAAGATTTGGGAATAGGACGTGGATCCGTCCAGGCATGATACATTGAAGCCGGCCTTGTCGTACCGTATCCACGAGCTGTTGTTCAGTGTGCAATTGAACTCATTATTGTCAAAGGGATAAAGCTTATCCAGACAATTTTCACTTGTATGGGAGAGAGCACTGTCTAGCACTATACCTAACTAGCATGAATCCATTAAGTTTTTATGGAATTCAAATGAGTCGGCTGTACATATTTTTCTATCCATTGCGTCTGAACAGTGAGTTAATTGATTTAAGTCTTTAATGACCGTATATGTTTCCTTGTCTAGGGAAATCAATACGTGTCCTGTCAAACTGGATATTACTGGATTTGAGTGATTTGTCAGGAAAGTCGGAAATGGTGATATCCTGTAAGATTGCCAGGCATCGGAAGAATCAAAGGGAATTGTAATCATAATCCTGTTATTTTCAACGCTTACTGTAATTAGGCTGTAATAAAATTTTAACCTACGTGCGTCTAACAAAGGAATATAACCTAGTTTCTCCCGTCCGTTCTTCACAATTAACTTAAAGTATTTTATTGGCAACAAATGGGGTGACAGTACACCTTTAGTCGCTAACGTGATAGCTTCCACATAATCTTTTGATTTCTCAATGAAATGTGCAATTCTGTAATGTATGTGATCTATTTTTGAATCATAATACGTTAACGTTGCCAACAAATCCTGTTCTTCCATAATCTGATTGATATTACTAGAATGATCATTTACTAAACTCATAATTTGATTGATTGAAGCTAACTGATTCCTTAGTTCTGACATAATCCATTCATCTTCATGAGTCAAGAACTCAATTTTCTTATTTTGATTACTAATCTTAAGACGATTGGAAATTCCTAAACCTAAACTTGCAATAGAACCAAAGATGTTTAGTGCAGCAAAAATAAACGGGTTACGTTTCTTAAGATTTTCGTGTGCTACAGTCCACATCAAAAGGTCATGAGCCAAAGATTCTGTCTCGTAAGTCTTATTTTGCAAGTCTTCAGATAGCATCTCTGTAACTTTTAGTGTCGATGCAAGCGAACTCTCTGTATTAAAAGGAAAATGTCTTCTATGCAATTCATTTAATGAGACAGCAAACCTTGAAATGGCGCTTTTTAAGCTAGTGATGTCATTCTCTGGGAGAAAAATTGCTTGCAACTACGTTACTTGATGTAATAAAAACGTCTTCTTGTCTTTCAACTATAGTGCCATATTTAAAATCTATACGTTTAGTTTTAGAGCTAGTCCCACACAAGAAAAATGTCTGAGCGAACAATATCACTCCCAACAACAAAAAATTCATCTTGGAAACCTGTAACGAGAAAAATATATGTAATTACTCCTGTATTAAGAAGAAAAACTTTTAACATACAATGTAAAAAAAAAAAATACAAATCTTTCCCTCACTTCTTTCCCTCTTATTTTAATTTCTTATGTGAGCCAATGGTACGATTCTCCCATCATTGGGTTGGGATACGTTTTGAACTCTAAACCTATTGGCCGTTAATGTTTCCAAAATGTTAAATGGGCCTTCAAACTTAGGTGTTAGTTTATAATTGAGTCCTTTACATACATTTACCTGTATGTATACATTATCACCCACGGTATATGTTTTAGTTGGCTTCTCCATTTTATCATGATTCCTTTTCATTATGATTTGTGATTCTTCTAAATTCTTTCGAAGGATATCAAAACGACTTTTGCTTGCATTTATACATTCTTTTAAAGGATTTGATAGATTAGTTGTAGGCGTTAATACATGGAAAGGCGTTCTAACTGGGGTACCATACAATGCTTCGTGCGGTGACATTTTAATTGATATATGATATGAATGATTCAGAGTACTCAGTACCGCAGGTATTGCAATATCCCAGTTGGGGTCTGATCCCCCTAGTGTTACTCTTAATATATTTAAAACCTTCCTATTTGCTCTTTCCACTAGCCCATTTGACTCTGGGTGATATATCATGGTATTTATTTTCTTTATGCTTAGGAATTCACACAATGAAGTAAGAAAGTGATTATTAAATTCTCCACCCGAGTCTGAGATTATCTTGTTTGGAATTCCATGTTTACAAGTGTAACACTCGTAAAACTTCCTAGCGCATTCAATCGCAGTTTTAGTTTAAAGCGCTATTAGTTCTGTATATCGAGTTAAAGCATCTACAATTACTAAGAGGTGCTTATTTCCTCTGTCTGACTCGTAAAATCCTGTTAACAAATCTAAATGTATTCTTTCAAAGGGTTGATTGGGCACGGGATAAGCCCCTAGGATGCAGGTGTCTTCCTATACTAATGTTTAGTTTACATTATGTGTTTAAATGATGAGATAACTGACTCTACGATATCTGTGATATCGATATTTTAGCCAGTTCTTATCAACACATCATATGGAATGGTCATCCGACCAAAGCAGCTATACTCCTGTGATGGAAATGTTAACACTGTTGTTTTTAAAGAATAAACCATTTTAAAGTTAACTTGATAAGCCCCTAGGCTGACAGGAGTTTTCGTATGCCTTTGGTTTTCCTGATATGTGCGACAATTAGCTATGTGTTTTTTTATATCTAAGCATCGTATGCCAATAAAACAATGATTTGGCTTTCTGTGACATTAATGAGAACCCCGGGTGTCCATGCAATGGATTTGCATGCAACCAATTCAGGACAGTGGAAATAAGTGAGATTGGTACCACTACCTGGTTGTTAGTTACATGTGGTGTATTGCGGGTTTTCCTTTTCACGGTCCTACACAGATTATTGTCTTTGATTATATAATTCTGCTGCTTATACCTTATATATTATTTTTCCTTATGATTGCCTTTCAAAGCATTTATGATTTTTTCTAATTCCTGATCTTTTCTTTGCTCAGTCTGTAATAATTCAGCACTCCAGCCCAAATCTTCTTTTTCAGATATCGTTTTAACAATAGGCATGGATGTTGATATATCTATTAAATCAGCTAAAGGCTCCGTACAAGATGACACGGAGTTGCGTGATAATGCATCAGCAATGATATTTGCTTTCCCAGGTAAATACCCGATTCTCGCGCCAAAGTCTTGAATGATCAAATGCCACCGAGTTCGTTTGGGGCTGTGGTTGAAGCCTTTAAAGAAGTCAGTTAGTGGTTTATGATCTGTAAGAACCTTAACGGAATAACCGTATATTATGAACTTAAAATGCACTAGTGAATTAACAATAGCTAGCCCTTCCTTGTCTATTACTGCATACTTACTTTCGGAAGTTCTCAGTTTTCGAGAATAAAAAGCTATCGGGAAAAATTGTTTATCATATTGCTGAAGCAATACCCCACCTACTCCTAAGTCTGAGGCTTCTGTTGCAATGAAAAATTCCTTACCGAAGTCAGGAAATTTTAAGATAGGAGAACTACACAGTTCATCTTTCAAGGTATTAAATACCTGTTGATGCAGCTCAGACCATATGAAATCTACGCCCTTTTTCGTAAGATCAGTTAAGGGAGCGGCTATTATTGAATTATTGTGTATAAAATGCCTGTAATATCCACTACAACCCAGAAATTGCTGTATTCCCTTGACATTAGTAGGTATGGGAAAGTTACGGATAGCCGACACCTTATTATGGACTACTTTAAGACCTTGGCTTGACACCATAAAACCCAAATATATTAATTCTGTTTTGAAAAATTCACACTTAATAATCTTTACCCTTAAGTTATGTTGTCTTAGTCTCTGTAGTACTAGTTCTAATTTACGTAGATGTTCTTCTAAGGTGTTGGAAAAGATTACAAGGTCGTCCATATAGGCATGCAATATATCCCCTAGCAGGTCTCCAAACACTTTGTTAATCATTCTTGTAAATGTTATGGGAGCACAACGTAAACCAAAAGGCATCCGTAAAAATTCATAATGTCCCCTGGCTGTGCTGAAGGCTGTGTATGGGATACTATCTTCATCTAATGATATCTGGTGAAAGTCTTTAAGTAAGTCCAAACTGGTAATATATATTTATTCTGATCTAGCAAAGACAAAATATCGTCAGTACATGCCACTGGAAATCGATCAGGGATCGTCTCCTCGTTTAGACGACGGAAGTCTACGCAGATACGCCATGTTCGATCTTTTTTCTGTACAACCATTAATGGAAAATTATAAGGGCTGTTCGATTTCCTAATGACTCCTTCTTCTAGCATTTTACCTACTTCATCATTTATTTCATTCTGGAATTTCATAGGGAGTCTGTACGAGGGTACATAGATAATTTTCTGCTTGTCCTTTAACCTTATTTGATGCTCGATCACATCTGTTTGTCCTAAGGATCCATCCGTAGTGGAAAAAACATCATGATATTCAGTTAAAAGTTCAAAAATTTTCTGCTGAGTTTCTTCGTCTTGAATGTCTTTATTGATTTTATTTTTGATAGATTGCAAAAGGGATTCATCCGCAACTGATTGAGCGTGATTGATTTCAGCAACGGTAAGAATACGATGTTTATAAACTTCTACATCCAAGATATGTTGATTTTTGTGAATTACTAAAGTGGTAATTAAATGATTACAGACTTCAATATTACATTGTTGATGTGAGCCTACTGTATAAATAGCTTGTGTGACAGACAATCCGTTAGTTTGCAAAGTGTCGGAAAGGATTATATTTCAGATCCCGGTAATGTTTTCTTTATTTGCACTATTAAATTCGAAGGTACGTTTGGCTCGATAGATTGCGTGCAAGATGATATTACGGGTGAACGAGAATTCTGCTGGGTCGCGTATAAATTTATCTTTATTAGTGAGACAAGTTATTGGTTCTTCAACGTACGTTACGGTTACATTTGTCGTCTCCTTTTTATCCAAAACTGATTTTAAGGTATTAGAAGACTTATAGAATTTTCCTTTGATATACACGCCGTGCTTGGCAGGGGCTAAGATAATGTTTTGATTGCCCATAGATGGGTATCCTATAATTACAGCTGGATACATATCAATGTTTTGTACAACAACAAATGTATCGGCAAACGTGCGCTTTACCGACCTTGAACTGAACATGAGTTATGCCTATCACATTTAATTCATTATTTCCTATACTCGAGAGTCTCACTCCGGATTTTTCTATCGGAAAGTTCGAAAAGAACAAATGATGTGTCCTCAAATCCATGATATTACGTGGACTACCAGAGTCAAAAAATAACGTAAAGGATGTGTGTTCTAAATTTACAGCATATAATGTTGGTCGTAACTCATTTTGGCTTATTGTATGAATTCGTTGCAAATCTACGGGAGCATGCACTGATTTACTTAATTCGGCCGTGTGTTTCATAGGAAAATCTATTGCCTCACAATGATCTGATAAAACATTAAATTGATTATTCAATACTACTGATGTTGACATGAATGACCTTGACCCAACATCACTCTCTTCCCCACTGGAGTTAATTATGTGGTATTTGCTTTGCTCTGCACATTCTGAAAATTAGTCTGACCTTGTGAGGTCTGGTTTGACGACCCAGGCTCAGCGTTATTCGAAGAACTGTTTGTTTGTTTGGGATTCTGAACTACATTGACGTTTGGCTGTTTCTTCTTATTAAAATGAGGATTTTTCTTTTTATTTCCATATGGAACTGACTGTGGAATTGACTGTATTTCTAGGATTCTGTTGTGTCTTACGCGAGTAGCACTGACTATATGAATGAGTCGAACTATTATGTATCGACCAGAATTTCGTTCTGCAATTATAACACGTCATTCCCGCATTTTGACTATTATTAACTACATTTACTTGTTGTGGCTTTGTTTCATTCTTTGCAAAAACTTGAGTTAACACGGGATCAAGGTCTGGACACTTAGCCATGTGTTTCTTTATCTGTTTATATACATCCAATTCCGTACTTGCAGGCGTTAACTTTTTATCAAAACACTGCACTAAAGCTTCAGGCAACATAAGTGTCATGAAAGTTGAATACATTAATCGTAAAAAATCTTTCACGGAGATGTTATCTCTAGTAACCCAAGTGGAATTACCTAAAATATCTTGATATTCATTAAGCCTATCGGCTATGAGAGCTGCTCTCTCAATAACATTAAGGCGAGTCATAGTGGCTTGATTAAGTGTATTTCTTAACATTAATACTACATCCAAGGCTTCTTCACCCCCATAGACCGCGCGTAACCTAACTTTGAAATCATCCCAGGTAACTGCTTCTTGAAATGAAACACCTCTTAAATACGGACTCGCATCTCCTTTAGAAAAATCTATAAAACTTTTAGCTTCTTGTAATTGTACAAAAGGGTCTACGATTTGTTTGGCATTTAAATGGGCATCGACGGATGAAATCCATGACTCCACATTTTGAGGCAAGAACCCATTAACCCGACCCTGAAAAGGAAGGATTGCTGATCGAGCATTTACAAGTGTCACAATCGGGAGGGGATTACCCTGTCCTGCTGTTGCGTTACTCGGTCCAGGGGCTGGGCTCACAGGGGGCGTCATGTTTACGGTATTTCTTTTCCTATCTCTTCGACCCTTTGCAATTCTATCAAAATATCTATATGAATACAGACGTCCACTGCGTAAACGCATAAGCACTAAATGATAAAGATTATAACAAAATTCCCCAAAACAATGATACTAATACAAAGATATTTCCTGAGAACTTCTGAAAGAAAACAGAACACAAAGATATTTCCCGAGAATTTCTGAAAAAAAAACGGAATTAGAACCGAGAGAGAAAAAAAAATTCTATATGAGAATTCGGAGTTGAACACAGTTTCCTTTAATGAAAGGAAATAGAAGATTAGCAAATAACTCACCCCAGTAATAATGGACTATCGATTCGTGGTAACTACACCTCACTGCTCAATACTGAAATTAATAAGAAATTTTTAATTAGCTTATATGGCGTTGTGTGATGTCGTCATTTCCTCTCTCTCTCTTGATGTTTGGGTGAATGTTTTCGGTCTGATTTCCTCTCTCTCTTGATGTTTGGGTGAATGTTTCGGTCCGATTTCCGTTGAATGTAGTGCTTCCTGAATATGTTTTGTAAGCGTTGAATGTCAGTCCTTGGTTTTCTTAGGATGTTGATTGAAGATCCAGTTCATCAGTTTGTATAACATTCATTAAATGTTTCATTTCTTCGATGGACTATGATACTTAGTCAAAATTGTAGATTCATTACTGTTGATTTCCTGAAGATCTTTCTCTGGTTTTTAGAGTTTTATTCGCTGGTTCTTGAAGATCTTTCTCTGATTCTTAGAGTTTTATTCGTTGGTTCTTGAAGATCTTTCTCTGGTTTTTAGAGTTTTATTCGTTGATTCTTGAAGATCTTTCTCTGATTCTTAGAGTTTTACCGCTGCCACCATTTATTAGTGTGCTACTGTTGTTAACACAGATTTGGGTTCCCTTCAAATGTCATCTAAATGTGTTAAGTATTATAGTGGTATGTTATATCTTCAAGTAAAGTCAAGTAAGTTAACTTTAAAATGGTTTATTCTTTAAGAACAACAGTGTTAACATCTCCTTCACAGGAGTATAGATGGTTTGGTCGGATGACCATTCCATATGACATCTTAGTAAGAACTGGCTAA
>NW_027171938.1:295000-305000 GCF_036898095.1 Palaemon carinicauda
TTAACTAACAGCATAATCGACTAAAATTATATAGTTTTATGTTTTTTTCATTTCATTTCATATCTATTGTCTTAGATTTTACACAAATATTTCATATTTGACAGTATATGATAAAATACGTCTTCACTACAATTTGTTTTTTATTTGAAATTTCTATTGACATTGAAAGTAGCCCAAGTGTAAGCCTATAATTTCGACTTACAATTTGTCAAAATGTTTGTACTAATTTATTCGGTTGTAAATCCTTTAAATATTTTCCCTTGTAATGTGCACATATTCACTTAAAACGGGGGATACTACAATAGAAAAGTAACTGTATCTATCATGTTTTGTATTTTAGCATTGTGATGATGTAGTCATCTGATGTTAGTTTATCCTTTGGACGTTTTTCCATAAAGAAAGTTAATTTGATAGAATCGCAGGTACTTGTCTCTTGTCGCTGATTACAAAAACATGTATAATGTACTGTCCTTAGAATGCTGTTTAGAGGCAATGAAATCTAGGAAGCATGCTGCAGAGGCACTCTCCGAGGAAACATAAAGACCCTGTCTTATTTATTGAAAGGTTCTGAGATCTAATAATGATACGGATTATATCCAGGAATCATCATCTTAATAGATCTTATCTTTAGTAATTATTAACGTTCACTAACTCGATTGTTCTGTATGTGTTTAGAAGAAGTGCGCCTCCCCTTTGTAGTACATCACCGGTGGGTCACAGCTTAACATTAACTCTCAAGAAGATTGCAACCAAATGTCCTTTAACCAGATTACATCGAATTTACGTGAAGCAGATTACATCCTAATGATTTACAAGTAGATTACATCCAAATGAGTTTCAAGCAGATTGCATCCAAATGAATTTCAAGCAGATTACATCCAAGTGACTTACAAGCAGGTTACACCCAATCACAGTGGAATGCATATAGCCAAGCTATGTTTCCAGGGAACACCTTATAGGTTATTCGTGGCCGTTTCATAAGCAGGATTAGGTTTACGGAGAGTAGAAATGATCATAAATTTACATTTTAATTATTCATAAGGCTCTTGGAAGGGTTTTCTTCGTTTCTTCCTCTTATTACCGGGTAAAGGTAATAAGAGGACGTGTACAATTCTAGGTGATTCTATCTAACGGTCGAATAGTCTTTAGTGGTTGTTGTAACTCTAGTTTAGTATTACTCGGTACTTCTTGCACCATATATGGTCGATTATATATATATAAATATATATATATATATATATATATATATATATATATATATATATATATATATATATATATATTTAAAGCGGAAACGTTATTTAAACAAGCATGCCATGTCTTAAAATGTTAACGCTTTATATATATATATATATATATATATATATATATATATATATATATATATATATACATATTATATATATATATATATATATATATGTGTGTGTGTGTGTGTGTGTGTGTGTGTGTGTGTTCGTGTATGTATGTATGTATGTTTGCGTGAGGGTAGAGATTCGGTTTTTTTTTTCACTTAGCCTATGCAGTAAATTTGCGTTAATATTTATCCATAAATCATTATGGCTCTTTAATTTGTATTTCAATTGACAATATTATGTTTGTTCCGATCGTAATTTGAAGTTGAAAACCTAACAATGAAGATGTTTAAGGCGATTCGAAGAGCATATTTCTTTTTCACCTGGTATGTTGTTTATGCCATTAGCGATAATAAATCACATGCAAATATCACATTTTGTCTCTATGAAGTTCGGAGAGTAATTAGTCTAGTTGACAGCTGTTTCAAACTAGATTTACGGATTCTCTTTCATTGCTTAGATTCGCGTACATCTTTTATTGTAGTAAATTGTTTCGTGAATAACAAGCGATTTTCGTCGTCTAACTTCTTTCCGAGATATTGTCATAAATCAATGGTCTGGAATTATAACTCCCGAGGAATATTGATTTTAGATAAATCGAGGTTGACAACGTGATAAGGATGATGCTGATAGAAAACCTCCCTATCGAAAATTGTGAAAAATTGAAGGAAAAAAGTCTCTCCCTGTTCTGGTGGATGGTTTCTGTTGACGCATGTTCCCATCTGAGAAATTAAGAAGTAATAGTTTTTCGCCATCTTGAATGAACTTTTATTTTATCATGTCTGGAAATCAAAGTGAAATGGTCTTCTTGTAGCCTTCTGTCACATCTCCCTTATCTAATAAAGAGCAAGTGTCTAATTATATATATATATATATATATATATATATATATATATATATATATATATATATATATATATATATATATATATATATTTCCTGTCATGATCAGGAACGGGTGAGAGTAGGCATACCCTGGTAAATCCGAGAGGTACACTCTGAAACCAAACACTCCCACAAATTGACGAACCATTTGGTTTTATAAGGAAATCTGTTTGTTTACTTGTGTGCGTGTTCATTTCTATCTAAATATTTAGACTTCATGTTGGACGTTTCGGGTTCACTAGTTCGAATATAAAGCAGTTGAAAATCTCGAGTTGTTTTTGGTTTTTAATATATATCGGTTGTGCTCAAGTATCTGATTTGTATCACATTTTGTTGACAAGAGATGAGTGCCGTTTTTATATTCAGTCTTGAAATGAGCTGGTATGCCGGGCTAATAGTGTTTCTTATGATGGAAATATTGACGTGTTGTGTTTAAGTAGTGTGTAATTTTATAGTTACTAAACTGCCTTTACCTTTGTTTTGTTTTTCGTTAAGAAGTTCTAAAGTTTGTTTTTGTATTTAGAGTGTGTGTTTGTTGACAAGGATTTTTTCCTTTGTTTATAAAATCATCTTATTCTGTACATGCATTTGGCGGAGTTTGATGTTAAGTGTGCTCATTTTTGGATCATTCTTTCCACAAGAATTTTTGATACAGTGACATTAGTGAAAGGTTATTTGGATAAAACAGAAAATTTAGTTATTAAACGTTGAATTAACGGCTTTCGATGAAGTGTCTGTTTTAATTAACCAAGAATTATCTTCTTTTTAGGTTTTATTCAGAAAGCTATTTTCTATTGAGACCTTTTTTTATTTGTAAGTTATAAGATGTAATACTTCTATGCTTAATAGAAACTTTTTTTCTTTTTTGCAGATATTTTTATAGTAAATGGGTTTAATAAAAGAATATTAAAATCAAGATATGATTACTTTTAGTGGTAATTACTGTAAATTCTTTATAAGTCTACAGAAACAATGTAACGTGAATATATAGTTTCGATAATTTCCTATTTTGCAATTGAAAAAATTAAATACCACTTTAAATAATATCATATCAAAGAGAAAAATCTTTGGGAAGATATTTATTGTATTACAATGTAAGATCCAGAGGTACAGTTGGACACTGGAGTTTCTGGTACAACTTGCTTCAAGGACGTTCACCCTATCAAAACCTTACTTCGCGGCGAGTAACTAGAAATATATTGTTGGGAGATATAGCAGAATTGGTGACTTGGGTAAACACAGGAACTCTCTGCGGAGTAAGGGTGTGTTTGGGAGCATTTTCTCAGGGCGAGGCGTACCAGGAATTTCTGCGTCTAACTGTACATTTGAACAACTATTTCATCATAGAGAGTTTCCATTTTCGTTATAGGAGTTGTATCCGTGGGAAACTGTATGGGTAAATCAATTGCCATTTTGTCATATTCTTTACAAATGTGTTCATATTGAATGGTGATAATAGTATGGAGCAAGAGAGGTTGAAAGAATTGAGACAGTAGACACAACAAAATTTTATAAAGGTTAACATAGGTGAAATTTAGATGGCGTTGTAATTTTGGCTGTAGATTTAAAAAAAAAAAAAGTTGATTTTTTCGCATGTTTAACAAACGAGATGTAGAGAGAAACAAAGTGTCCTCTGGGGAAGATGATAGGTGTTGCGTGTAAAGGTTCTTAATTTGGGCACCACAAGGGTAGGCAAGAAATGGATGGTTGACGTGCTGCTAATGATCGGTACGTGCTGTAGTGTGAAAAATGATTGATGCTGTGATAGTTTTCGCTCAAAGGTTTATTGTTGTTCAGCATGTAATATAGTTATTGATATGGAATCCACCCTACTTAGAGAGTAACTTGCATCCAAACGAGCATTGCTTATGACAAATGCATCTCCCCAGGGATGGATTTGAACATGTGCCGTTTTGACTTCCATACCCAATGCGCTATTGACATGTTGGTGTTATTGGAGAATGCTTGACCCTTCCGGCCAGATAGGAGTTCTTGCAATTTTGTAGCCCCTAAGTGTTGAGATATATTTTTTCAGGTGATAAAAGGATAAAAGTACAAACTTTATTTATTGGAGATTGTCTTTTTCATTCTCAAATTTAAGGATCCTTTTGCCCCTTTTAGACTGTTGACTAATCCTTTCAGCCATCAAGGGAGGTAGAGTTTGATTTCCATTCTCCTGCACATTTTCACTTCTGGAATTTATTGTTTTTACTTGAACTCTTTATCAACCCATTTCCACAATGACAGTACTGAGGTTGTGGAATAACATGTACCCAGAGAGAAAGTTCACGTGAAAAAGGAAAAGGGCACGTGAAAAGACAACTGCCATCATCTGCCTTTGAACTTTTCCCTCCTTTCTGGGTCTAATTTCAGAAGCAAACCTTCCTTTAGAGGAACACAAGCACAAACCTGGGGTGTAGCGAACCCCAATCTTTGGATCAATAAAACTCAGTTTTCCTTTCATGCAATCTTATTTTTGAAATATGAAACACAAACTAGACTTATTCAGCTTTCTTTTGATGAGTAAACTAAATTGAAAAAACAAATTTTCTTGTAATAAAATTAATAAAAATAAAACTTTGAATTTTCAATTTTTTCCCGAAAAAAAAAATTTATATATAAAAAAAGAATTTCTTTGGAGAAACGGGCTTCCTGCCATGGTGAAATGAATCCTTCTTCCATCCCCTCAGCAGCCCTCAGCATTCTGGCACCACATCTCACTGTAATATGGAGAGACAAAAAAGGGTCAAAATTTAGCACAGTAAAATTATGATATTTTGATCTTATCACTCGTTACTCCTCTGAAAACTTACTAAATACTTAGTAATTGATGTTTAGAGGGTGTATTAAAGATGTGTGATGATATATCATGTTATATACCAAGCCTGTGTACGTATTTGATCTACCAGACTGTTGTTATATATATATATATATATATATATATATATATATATATATATATATATATATATATATATACATACAGTGGCCGCAAATGAAATACAGGTAATTACTTACCACAAGCTCAAGACAGCTTGTACATGTAGGGTACAAGTGGGATTTGCACACAGGTCGTTGACATTTCAGGCACCTGATGCGTGTCTTCCGGTCTTAAGAGCGGGGGCACTCAGCACAGCGTACCTGAGGGTAGTTACATTGGGCAAGTACTTGGCCAGTTGGGTACTGTGTGTTGACTACTGATGAAGTATTGCAGACAGTAGTTATCAATGTTCTTAGGTTCCGTGGGAGAGTGGCACTCGACAACCTCTTCTCAGCCCATGGCCGTATGAATGATCTTGCAAGACGTAGCATGAAGCGACGGCGTTCTGGAAACTTGGTAACTCCTGTCGTCTCTAGGTGTGCTGTGTACAGTACCTTTGCATTGATAATAGCAGCATTCACCATCCAGTAAAAGATACAAAGTGGCCATCTTTTAGTTTTCCGGTTGCAAGAGTACAGGGCACACATCCCATCAAATGCATCAACTCCTCCTTTGGTGCGGTTATAAAATTCTATAATCTCAGGTTTTCCGTTCTCTTGCAGGACTGGCTGGCTATGCATAGATGAGAGCAAGAGGACTAACTTCTTAGCTGTCTTTCCTACTGGAGGCACATATGAAACCAGGGTCATCTCTATTGTGAAGAGAAAGGCACTTGATCCAGGTTCACGATTATCTTTGGTATTTATCTTCTCTGGTAGTTCTCGCTTGTTTGCCTTCACCGTTCCAACCAAGGTCATTCCACAGTTTTGCAGAAGATCAGCGACAAGTCCTACGGAGGTGAACCAATTATCTGTGGTCACATTTCTGTTTGTCATGTGGTATGGCTTTGTGAGCTCCTTAGTATAATAATGGCCCAGTCCTACTCCAGCTAAGGGCCATATATTATCCTTTCCGAGGTACGGGATACTTCCTAGCAGGTATTTACTCTTGCAATCATTTATGTTAACCAACTTTATGCCATACTTGGCTAGCTTACTTGGGATGTACATCCTGAATGAACATCTTCCACGAAATCCTACCAACTGTTCATCAACACACAGATTCTCACAGGGTGTATAGTGCCTTTCACACTTCTCCATAAATTTATCAAATAGTTCCCGGATAGGTGCAAATCTGTCAGTTTCTATTCTCATCTCTCTTGTCTGTGGGTCATCAAAGCGTAAACAGTCAAGTATAAACTCAAAACGAGCCTGCGACATAGCAGCACGGTAAAGTGCCGCACCGATGTCAACAGACCACATGTCACAGGTTGACATATGGCTATCCTTTTGGCATCCCGAAAATATTAGCACCCCAATGAATGCTCTTAGCTCCTCCTGTTCCACATTTTTATGTGTTGATGTTTTCTTCTTGTACTTACTGGCTACAATCTCCATCCTCTTGTTTGTCCACTGACAGACTATATCCAGAAATGAATCGTCAAGGAATAAGTTAAAGCACTCCTCTGGGGAATGACAAGCTTGTGCTTCAGCATTTGGTCCGGGTCTACCGGCGACAATGTTTCTGGCTACACGATTGGTACTTGACTGCGGACGGGTACACCATCTGAACCCATGCTTTGCATCCAAAGTAGCAGTATCAAACGATACTATAGGTGGAACTGGAACATCACCTTCAGCTTGTCTCCTACGTCTCCCACGACCACTGGCTGCAGGGGTGGAAGGGGCAGCAGAAGAAGAGTTGGCTGCAATAGACACATCATTACTAGGTCCAGCTATAGGGGAAGAAGGAGAAGGTATATCAACTAAGGTGGAAGAGGTACTATCAACTGGATAGATTCCAGGGTTTGGTCCAACAATACGGGTTTTTTTTCTTTGGGGTCGATGTGCTACGTGTTTTTCTGGTAGTTTCCTTCTTTTTCTTCGGTCTTTTTTCAGCATCTTCTGACCCTTCAACGTTGTCACTGGACTCACTATCACTACATGACGGGACATAATCCTTATCATAATCACTGTTATACATTAACTCTAGTTCTATCTGATCCTGATCCTCCACCTCCTCATCACTAGCGGTCATTTCATCATCATGTATGTTGGTTCCAAGTCCTTCATTATCAACTGCCTCCTCATCTTCATCTAAGTTTGACAAGGCACCTGTTAGAGGGGACGACAGAAGAAGGGATAGAACTGATGGCAAGGTTCATCCCAGGAAAGAGGAACGTGATGGCCGACGGCCTCAGCAGGGCGGGTCAAGTGATAGGTTCAGAGTGGACCCTACACCCGGAGGTAGCTCGGGCAGTCATCCTAATGTGGGGCTCCCCAGTGATAGACTTGTTCGCCACACGTCTGAACGCCCAACTCCCCCTGTTCTGTTCTCCAGTCCCAGACCCGTCGGCAGCGTTCGAGGACGCCTTCCAACATCCCTGGGACGACCTCGATGTGTACGCCTTCCCACCCTTCAGTTTGATCAGGCAAGTGTTGAACAGAATGAGAGCGACGTCCAACCTGTCGATGACTTAGGTAGCGCCCTGGTGGCCGGAGAGAGACTGGTTCGCAGACCTAAAAGAATTAGCTCTTCGTCCTCCTTGGCCGCTTCCGGACAGGCCAGACCTCCTGTGTCAACCTCACTTTCACAGGTGGCACGAAAACCCTCGATCCCTCCGCCTTCACGCGTGGAGGTTATCGAGAAGCTACTGAAGAAAGGATACTCATTGAGAACCGCGGTAAGGATGTCGAGTTACCTACGGCGTTCCTTGGCAGTAGTTTACCAAGCAAAGTGGGCAGTCTTCGTGAAGTGGTGTGCGTCCAAGAACATCAGGCCCTTAGGGGCATCGATCCAGGACATTGCAGACTTTCTGGTGTACCTGAGAGACGACGTGGGCTCGTCTATTCCGGCCATCAAGGGAGTACAAGCAGCCCTAGGTTAAGTCTTCCTTCTTAGGGGCATTGACCTGGGAGCCTCAAGGCACCCCTCTATGCTCATCCGCAGCTTTGAACAATCATGTCCCCCCAGGAAGTAAGGGTTCCGCAGTGGGACCTAGCCAGAGTTCTCAAGGTTCTGTCAGAGCCACCCTTTGAACCTCTCAGGGGCGTACTAGACAGAGAACTCACCCTTAAAACAGCATTCCTTTTAGCCCTGGCCTCGGCGAAAAGAGTTAGCGAGTTACACGGCCTCTCTTACGAGGTCCCACACTCCAAAGGGTGGAGAGAAGTTACCTTTAGGTTCGTCCCTAGCTTTGTGGCGAAGACGCAGAACCCGGCATGTTGGGATCCTCGGTTTGATGGTTTTTCGGTGCCAGCCATCCCTCGCTCCGACAACCCGAAGGATCTACTCTTATGTCCCGTGAGAACAGTAAGGAAATACCTGGAGAGGACCGCAAAATTCCGCCCTCAGATCAAAAATTTATTCGTCTCAACAGGCCGGGTGAAGAAACCGGTCTCGAAGAACTCTTATCTCTTTCTGGCTGCGACAGGCGATAAAGAGGGCCTACGAAGCTTCTGGGACTCCTCTCCCAGGAAAACCAAGGCCACATGATATTAGAGGTCTGTGCACCTCCCTGGCCTTCGGGAAAAACATGGCTGTGAGAAAGATCCTGAAGGCAGGGACCTGGTCTAGACAGTCCACCATCACGGAACGCTATCTCAAAGATTGCTCGAGAAAATCCTTGGACAGATTTTCCATTGGCCCAATCATTTTGGCCCTTCAAGAGATCTAAGGTCATGGCCCCAGTGTAATCGGGGGCGTTAATGCCAAGAGACACTAGTTCCTTCCTTAACCTTCCCCCCCCCTCACCTCCTTTCCTTCCTTCCCCGGGCCGTACTGCCCAGGAAGATGTTGAAAAGACCTTAGTCACTTGAAGAAACGTCCTTCAAGAGAACATGTACCGGAGTTGGTTTTGAAAAGGTAAGCCATTAGACACTAAGTGAGTTTTTTGGATAGTTTCCCCTACTTTTCGATCAGTTTTCTAGTGGTCGTAGAACCAAAACCTCCTTAGAGGTTCCCTCTCTCGCGTGCCTCCCCGTCGGCTTCTGGTCCCTGCAGGACACTCCCACCTCCTAAAGTTTAAGTCTCCTAAGAAGGTAGTTCTAGGTAAGTAACCGTGTTGGAACAAATCACAAATTTTTAAGTAATTTGTATTTTTCCTTACATGCTTACCTAGAACTACCTTCGGGTTATGGCCCACCCATCCTTCCCCGAGAACCTGCAGGGTCGAGTAGTACCTGTTCCAACGAAACTTACTGACGAGTCGACGACCTGAGCTAGCACGCTTCCCGACCCCGGGTCGCCTCAGGGCACATATCACAACGCCTGAGGTTGACCCCTTAGAAAACGGAAAGAGGGTAAACTACAAAAAGCTGGTCGGTTAGGCAGAGTTACCAGTAACTCCTAAGAAGGTAGTTCTAGGTAAGTATGTTAGGAAAAATACAAATTACTTAAAAATTTGTGATTTTCCTTGTTTATTCTCTAACGATTTCAACATATGAGCTTACAGAGTATAAATAATCTCTCTCTCTCTCTCTCTCTCTCTCTCTCTCTCTCTCTCTCTCTCTCTCTCTCTCTCTCAAGTCAAGCTTAAAATATTTCCACATTGTCAATTTGTGTTTGTGTATCTATCTTCTTGTGCTTTAACAAAATATCTTCTTAGTGTCTGAAAGGATTTGGTTGAAACATGATAGAAACAATCACATAGTGACCCTCCTTATTATGTTGGACTTGATCAATATTGAGGACTAAAATGAGGATAAATATCCTAAAATAAAGTTTGCAGTAAAGGGTGTTGCCTGTCTTTGTATGTCTTCAACCTCATGCTGTATGTGTG